>NC_047132.1:12522373-12822373 GCF_009829125.3 Periophthalmus magnuspinnatus
AAACAAGACAGTTATAACGTTTAAAATGATGTTAATGTATAGTCATAAAGGTGCACTGTGTAACCTTTCTGATGAGGGATTCACTACGTGTTTGTCAACATCGCTATGTTATAGCTTTGCCTGAAATGATCCGAAGCACGGCATTAATCTTATCTTTCTTGCAGATCTGATCTGATGTCTCTTGCTTGTCTAATGCCATAGTGTGGAACATTCCAGGCAAAGCAATAATAGCGACATGGAGACAAGTAGGTACTCCACCAAAACATGCATAGTGCTCATTATGTATGTTCATCGTTAATATCTCTGTAATACTACTACTGGGCCTGTCCCATAGACTGTATAAAGAGTCACTGAGTGAGTGTGTGAGTGTGTGTGTCACCCACAGCTCCAGTCAAATGAAGTTCATCGAGGCTAGGGCAGTTATAGGGGTGAATTTGGAGCCGAGTTCCATATTTGGAATTCTGACTGCAAGTATAATAGCAACCAAAGAGCCAATCTGGAGCTAGGCTGTTGAAGGTAACACACCTTCCCACGCGCACCACTGGTTTAACAGTAAACTGGCACTTAGCACAGCTCTCAATTAAACTTGTTGCTAACGCTAGTTGGGTTTGTCTGTTATTAATGTTCATATCTTGAGTTACAAACACAATAGCAAAACATCAGGATCATGTAGAGCGGGTTAATACAAACATTTTAAGACAAAATGACAAACCTACAGCAGCAGCTACAGAGAAAGGAGCAATGGTGTTCTAAAGTAAAGTGAACTGGAGGCAGAGTCGATGGATAGGGAAGTGCGCCCATGATCACTTCCTATTTGGAACACTGCGGCTAGCAGGTTAGCTATGTCCATTTATATATTCAATCTATGGCCTATCCAAATGAAACAAAAACTGTCCCAAAGTTCAGCATCTTCTCTGTCAGAGGTACCGGTAATTTTTATTATTTTTAACAAAGACAATTTTAAACAGTATCTTAGAGTTAGGTGCAAAAAACTACTTTCAAATCATCTCAATATGTAAAACTAAAAGCTTTGGTCAATACAATGGACAGAGTGACCAGACATGCTACACTAGCCCGGGTGAATCCTCTGTGTTTAGTTAAAGGTAAACCGGACTCTCCAGCTGTGTGGTACCTGAGCACAGTCTTTGTCCTTCTGTTTGAGCAGAGCTTCCGTTTTGTCTCTTTGAGCTGAACTTTTCTGTAAATAATCCAGCTTCTCCTCCAGTTCTCTGTACCTGTGGAACAACAGTGTTTATATTATACTACCGTAGCCATAGTAATCACATAATGTCAGAGAGTGACACAGGAGTGAGGGCAGGTTACACCAAACAGGAACGGCTTAATGGAAAATGATGATGATTTTCAGGTGAACATGCTTCAGTTTGATTTGATGTTTCAATTTAATTTGATGTTTCAGTTTTATTTGATTATTATCGATTATTAAAAACAGGTTCACTCCTGACCTTCTTCAAGGATCATTGATTTAACTATGTAAAACATCTCATTATAATGTAAACTATTAAAATATGACATACATTATACAGATGTAACTGAGGCCAGTTTATGATTTCTGGGATTTCTGGGATGATTTCAGGATTTGACAAAAAAGAAAAGAGCCTCCCCTGTTTGAAAAACTACAGTCTCTGCTCTGACTTCCATTAAAATCGATAAACATTGTAATCGCCCAGTTTGTGAAAACAGCCCGAACCAGGACTGAAACAATGAGATGAACCATTTATTATTGAAACAAAGCTAAAAATCATAGATGTAGTAAAATATCCTGCATTTATATTTTAAAATGTACTTAACATTTTAATTAAAACAAATATAATTTATATTTTAATTATAATATAATATAATAATTAAATTCCAGTGTGATCATTTGATCATTATGATCATTATCATCACAAACAGAGGTCAAATAAACTCATGCAGAGACGATGATGCAGAGGATGATGCAGAGAGAGGCATGCACACCTGCCCTGTGTGGCCTGAAGCTGCTCGGTGAGTTTAGCCAAACTAGAACTAGAAGAGAAGAAGAAGAGGAGGAACAGAGGGGCAGACGAAAACAGGTTATTTAAGGGTTAAATATGTGAAAAAGAAGAGGAGAGACAGAGAAAGAGAGAGAGATTTAAGGGTTAAATATGTGAAAGAGAAGAGGAGGAGAGACAGAGAGAGAGAGCGGGATATTTAAGGGTTAAATATGTGAAAGAGAAGAGAAGGAGAGAGAGGGAGAGAGAGGGGGGATAGAGAGATATTTAAGGGTTTAAGGATAAGTTATTTGAGGATTAATATGAGGAGAGAGAAGGAGAAAGAGAGCAGAGGAAGAAAGAGAGAGAAAGAGAGCAAGAGAGAGAGAGAGACAGACATAGGATAAGTAATTTGAGGGTTAAATATGAGGAAAGAGAGAGAGGGACAGTGAGAGGGGGATAGAGAGGGAGGGAGGTTAAACGGGTTAAAAAGCTTATAAATGAGAGAAGAGGGGAGACTTGGGTTCAGGTGAGGATCAGAGAGAGCAGAGCTAAAAATAAGTCCACATTCAAAAAGTTCAAAGTTCAAAGACGGCAGACTCGTGTTAGTAAAACTGTAGTACTCTTGTTAATAGTGACAGTTCATAGCTCATAATATCAGATTATAAAGCTGTGTTACCAGTCTGAAGAGTGCTGCGCCTCAGAGCGATGCGGGTGGGACTCCTCCGACAGATTATTACTTTGCTAAAAAACACAAACAAAATCTGCTCAGCTAAAGACCATTACTCTAGAATAAATGGGCTCTTCAGAACCAGCTACATGAATTCACACGCATCAGTGGTGCAACGCACTCAAGTAAATGTAGAAAGTACTGTATTTACGCAGCATTATTAGGTATATGTTCTGTTTCTTAAGTACATTTTATAGTGGGTGCTTTTTTACTTTTATTTCACTACTTTTCAGAGCAGGTATTTGAACTTTCTACTCCAACTGGACTGACAAGTAAAAAGTACTTTTCATATGATTGGAGGGGTTATTTTTAGCATGTTTCTGGAAACATCCTGACTCAAGTTTGATTAAATACACAAAATTTATAAGAAAAATGAAGAACATGACTCATTGTTTCTGTGACCAAAATATGTCTCATTTTGAATCAATATCACTAAATTTACACTTTAACAAATGAACAACACTTACTTATACTTGTACTTTTACTTTTCTTACTCTTACTTACTCTTAAACTTTTTTATTATTATTATTATAATTATGATTCCCACCCCCCCAGAAGAACCCGCAACCTTCCAGTTTTGGGGCTGATTGCTTAACCCACTGCACCACAGTTTCCTCTGTCTATTGCCACTCTATATAAGCCTGATGCATTAGTACTATTCCTTTGACATAACCTTTTAGCTGTAGCTTTACCTGTGCCAGGGCCAGTTTTCCTCTCAGCTGGTCAATAAACCTCCTCATCCTTTCTTTCTCTTTATCTCCCTCTTCCCTCACTCGCTCCATCTCTTCGTTCTTCCTCTTCAGATCTCTCATCTCTTCTTCCAGCTTCTCTTTGTGGCTTTTCAGGAACTGGAGGACGTCCTTTGTGCCTTCCACAGGCTAAAGAAATAAAAAATATGTTAATATATTGATAATCTTAATACATGTTTGAGATGTGTCCTGGGGTCAAATGTCTAACTAGCGTGGTCAAAAATATCAAAAATCAGATACTAATCAATGCTACAGAAGTGAACCTGAATAGCTTTAGAATGATCTTGACTTGGTGCAGAACAATAAGAACAAGCATAAGTCACATAGACTAGTATACGCCCATGGCCCACTATTGAACCTACTGGACACCGAGGGATTACACAGATATAAGGCCACATGGGAATAGAAAAGCAAGTACTACAATTTAATGTGGAACATCACAATATATTGTCTAAAGAAAGAGTGTTTTTTATTATCATCATGGTATCAGAATTGGAAATGGTATCGAGTCTATTCCTTAGTATTGAAATGGAGTTTGAAATTTTGGTATCATGACATCACTACTTCTTACCAGGCTGCGTGGAGGTGTAGTCTGAGTCTGGCGATCCAGTTCCTCTACTCTCTTCCTCTCTCGTGAATCTAAAGTCTAAAAATAGAAATAAAAATTAATTTGTGAACCAGCCATAGGAAAAAAAAAAATGTTTTCCAGTGAAGCTGAATGATCAAGTGTCAAACTTGATCATTCAGTCAAACTGGTCTGAGCACAAACCAGAACAAATCCAAAGAAGCATGTATGTTTGTGAAGTTTAGAACTTAAGATTTTTTGTCAAATGTATGTATTGTCCAGAAGCTGATGTAAAAGCCATAGATTGTATATATAAATGGATTTATATATACATATATGCATTTCAAAAAGGAAGTGAGTGCGGGCACACTTCTGGCTCCATCGACTTGTTGTTGCAGGTCAAGCCTTTTAATGATACAGTCTATTTAAAAATGTTTTGCTGGATTATCTTGGTTTATTTTCATCTTAATCAGTGGCATAAAGTAGTTTCAATATTATCATTCATTGCAATATTTCTCTGTGGCATGGATAATATGCTAGCCACCGCGTTCGAAATAGGAAGTGAGCATGGGCGCACTTCCGACTCCATTGACTCTGGTTCCAATTCACTTTCTATAGTGAAACTGTGTCCCCTCTCTCTGTAACTGCTGCTGTCAGACTTGTCATTTTGGTCTTAAAATGTTCGTATTAACCCACTCCACATGATCCTGGTATTTTTATTTTGTGATTGTGTGCTTAACTCAAGATATGAAGATTAATAACAGACAAATCAGGTGCCTTCTCCCTCTGGGGTTGCTCCCACTAGCGTTAGCAAAGCAAGGCAAGTTTATTTGTATAGCACAATTCGTGCTCAAGGTAATTCAAAGTGCTTTATAGCATAAGAAAGACATTAAAATCACAGTACAACAAAACAGAACATAAATAATGACAAATAATCATCATAAAATTATCATTAAAGGAGGAAAGTGCAGAATAAAAACCTTTCAGTCATATGCACAGCTAAACTGAACTGTTTTGAGCCTGGATTTAAACATTGTCAAAGTAGAGGCCTGTCTCACATCTTCAGGAAGACTCTTCCAGGTTTTAGCTGCATAAAACTGAAACACTGATTGAGCATTTTTAGTCCTAACTCTAGGCACCAGCAGGAGGCCAGTCCCTGAAGTCCTCAGAGTGTGAGATGGTTCATGTGGAACTAACAGCAACAGGTTTGATTGCACCTGCTCCCTGAAAAAACCAGCAGTGTGGGCGGGAAGGACTATTACCATTTTTTGCCCAGATGAACCAGGATTTGGTGTAGTTTTACCATAACCTGTATAAAGAAGTGGACTAAGTGTGTGTGACATCACCCATAGCATTCGGCTCCAGTCAAATTAAGCTAATCTAGAGCAGTTATAGAGGCCAATTTGGAGCCAAGTTCCACATTTGGAATTCTGACCACAAGTATCATAGCAACCAAAGAGCCAATCTGGAGCAAGGCTGTTGAAGGTTACACTGGTTTAGCAGGGAGCGGGTGCAATCAAACCTGTTGCTGTTAGTGCCATATGAATCATCTTGCACTGAGAACTTCATGGACTGGCCTCCTGCTGGCTTAGCAACGCTGTCAATCAAACCTGTTGCTAAGGGTAGTGGGAGCGACCTTGGGGAAAAAGGGCACCTGATTTGTCTGTTATTAATGTTCATATGTTAATTTACGGACACAATAGTGAAATAAAAATACCAGGATCATGTAGAGTGGGTTAATATGAACATTTTAAGACCAACATGACAAGTCTGACAGCAGCAGATACAGAGAGAGGGGACACAGTTTCACTATAGAAAGTGAACTGGAACCAGAGTCAATGGAGTCGGAAGTGCGCCCATGCTCACTTCCTATTTTGAACGCGGTGGCTAGCACATTATCCATGCCACAGAGAAATATTGCAATGAATGATAATATTGAAACTACTTTATGCCACCGATTAAGATGAAAATAAACCAAGATAATCCCAGCAAAACATTTTTAAATAGACTGTATCATTAAAAGGCTTGACCTGCAACAACTAAACAGCAGTTACTTATTCAACCATCTACAGTTCAAATCTCATCATATTGTCACAGGTCTGTTCTACATTTATAAGATCTTGGCTTATGTAACTCTATGAACATGGCTGCCAAAAAAACATGGTGGAGTTTCCTGCAACATCTGTGTAATGACATTAATGACCCCGCCTCCTTGTCAAAGCCAGGTCTGATCTGTTTTGCTAAGCACAACCGGCCTGGTTAGTTCATGGATGGGAGACCGCTGGGGTTACCGGGTGCCACAGGGGGGCAGCAGTGGCTCTAGTGCAGACTGTTGTTGTGTCTTTATGCAAGAGACTTCACCCACATTGTCTAGTGTGAACGTGGTGTGTGAGGGTCAGTGGTGGTGGAAGGGGTCAATGGCACAGATTGGTAGACTCGCTTTTGTCAGGCTGTCTCAGGGCAGGTGTGGCTACAATAGTAACTTATCACAACAGTGTGGAGTGAATGAATAATGCACAGAATTGTAAAGCGGCTTTGAGTGTCTGGAAAATCTCTATACAAGACTATAATTTTTCCACCCCAAATTCGTATCATTTTAAACAGAGATGGGCAAGCTGCTGTAGCTGAGAGCTGATATTTAGCTGATCCATCCAAAGCAAGGCCCACAAATTTATCTTAAGTTGAAGTAAAGATCACAAATAAACTTTTCACTTCGGAAAAATAATAACAAAAATAAGTATTTAACTGGGAAATAAAAGACTATCACATACAGCCATATAACACTCTTGTTCCCAGTGTTACTCATGAGCCTGTTCTCTGATGCCCTGAGGACAAACTGGACCTCAAACCAAACATGGGCACACGGAGACTAGGGCAGCGCCATAGACTGTATAAAAAAAATGAACTACGTGAGTGTGACCTTAGCATTCAGTTCCAGTCAAATGAAGCTCATCGGAGCTAGCAGTTATAGGGGGCAATTTGGAGCCGAGTTCAATATTTGGAATTTCTGACCACGAGTATCATAGCAACCAAAGAGCCAATCTGGAGTGAGGCTGTTGACGGTAACATCCCTTCCTGCCTGCACCGCTGGTTTGGCAGGGCGCGGTCCATCAAACCTGTTGCTAACTCTAGTGGGAGCAACCTCGGGGAAAGACGGCACCCGATTTGTCTGTTATTAATGTTCATATCTTGAGTAATGGACACAACAGCGCAATAAAACACCAGCATCATGTAGAGCGGGTTAATAGGAATATTTTAAGACTAAAATGACGAGCCTGACAGCAGCAGTCACGGAGAGAGGGGCCACAATTTTTCAATGTAAAGTGAATAGGAGCCAGAGTTGATGGAGCCAGAAGCGTGCCCCTGTTCACTTCCTATTTGCAATGTGGCGGCTAGTGGGTTAGCTCTGTCCATTTATATATAAACACAATGAGCTGCGCTAAAACATATCACCTATCAATATAACAATATACTGGTATCGACAAAAAACACCAATATTGGCAGATACCTACACTCAAACAGGTATCATCCCATCCCTAATTTTCAGCTTCCCCGGTCCGTGTTTACCTGTGGTGGTTCCAGAGGTCCGTTGCTGGCCCTTTGCTCCTCGGTCTGGCTAGAGCTGCAGCGGTGACCAGAGCCGGATGACGGTGCGTTCACGAGACTCTGTAAAGAATGATTCTCCTGAGCCAGTCTCTCCACTAAAGCCCGCGCCTCCTGAAACCTGCAGCTCAGAAACTCTCTCTCCTCTTTGGTCTTCCTCTGCCATCCCTCCATCTCCTCACAGCGCTGACGGAGGGCCAGATTACTGCGCCGCAACGCCTCTACAGGAGACACAGGGAAATACAGGGGCAGGTAAGGAGACAAGGGAGGTATATAGGGAGTAGGGTTGCCAAAAATCTTGAAAATCAGATACTAATCGATACTCGAACTAGTAAGGAAACTAGACACTCGTTTGAGCAAGTATCAATTGTAAAAAAAAGTCACATTCACAAGACAGAAATGAAGCTTTCCTAAATATCTTTAGAATGATCTTGAGCTGTATCAGAACAAGTATAAGACACATAGATTAGTATAGGCCCATGGAGCACTATGGAACCTACCTGGACGACTAAGGGATTACACAGATATAAGGCCATATAGGAATAGAAATCAAAGTACTACCATTTAATGTGGAAAATCACATTATATTGTTTAAAGAAAGAGAGTTTTTTTTATTATCATCGTGAAACAAAACAGGTATGTTTTTGAGGAGGTAACAAAATTATAACACCGCTTAAAGCTCTGTGTCTTTTTTGTGTAATATAGGACTTTTAATGATCTGCTGTATCACTTTTGAGACGTTTGTCCAGCACACTGTAATACAATAAAGAACGACATAAATACAGTTAATGAGTTAATTCTGCTCTAACGATTACTTGATCTTTGACCTCTTTACGAGTGAAGAGTTTACATCTAAAGCCGTTACCTCGGAGCTGCTGGTTGTCACACAGGAGCCGGGTCACCACCTCATTGGCAGCGAGCTCCGGGGGAACCCTCAGAGCTCCTCCACTGTCCTCTGCAGACATGTCCCAGTGCATGGGACCGTCAGGCTGAGGCTGGACCATTGCTAACAGGGAAACAAAGAACACATGTGAGTATAAACACAGTTTACATGCCAACAGAGAATATATGTGAGTATGAACACAGTTTACACGCCAACAAAGAACATGAGCACTGAACACAGTTCACACTAACACTCTGATCAGTAAACACTCCAGCACAATGTTGTTTACACTTGTTCTTGATAACGTTTTAATTTTGTTCCTTTTTTGTCTGGTTAATGTGGACATGATTTATGCTGCTTCAACCAGTATAAAGACAATGCTTACAAGGTACTACTACTACCACTACTACCACTACTACCACTACCTTGACACGTACAGGGACAAGTCTTACAAAGTACTATTACTGTTTTCATCAATAATACACTTTCTCTGTAAATATTCTCTATTTAGAATCCTTCATTCTCCACATTTCTACTTCTATTTGGTTAAAAATGTATTTAAAAAGTCTCAATGTACAACATAAACAAGGGTTTGACAAGGAAAATTTTTATGCAAAAAATATAACTAAGGTGGAAAGGACAAAATTTAAACATGAATTAAAATTCATTAAACTTTCTCCAAATCCCCCAGTTCCTCTAAAAACCGTCTGTGTCCCACACACGTTCACCAGGTGGTTTTGATGCTCACATTTCTCTGGTGCTGGGAACATCAAAATCAGATCTCATTATGGGGTAATCTGATTACTCCGGTGATCTGATTTGTGCTGGGCATGAACATGAGGCTGACCGATATGGGACAAGTATTTCATTGTGATGAGATTTGACAATTATGCTTTAATAATAGGATTCTGTTCAATGATCGATGAGTACAGGGACAACACTTACATGGTGCTGCTACTGCTGCTACTACTACTACTACTACTACTACTACTACCTCGACGAGTACAGGGAAAACACTTACAAAGTACTACTGTTACTACTACTACTACTGCTACTGCCAGTACTACTGGGCATGAACATGAGGCTGAACGAGTTGGGAGACATTTTTAAATGTTATTAGATTTTAAAATTATGTTTTAATAATAAATCTGTTCAAAGTTCAACAAGTACAGGAACAATGGATACAAGTACTACTACTACTACTGCTCCTACAACTACTACTACCTCGACGAGTACAGGGACAATGCTTACAAGGTACTACTCCTTCAGTTATTACTACAACTACTACTACCTCGATGAGTACAGGGACAACGCTTACACGGTACTATTACTACTAGTACTAGTACTGCTACTACTACTATTAGAATCACATTTCAGAACATGTTTGTGCAGATCTAAACAGGGTTGGCAGATTTTAAGCAGAATAACACAGGACATGTAGTTAGTTAGTTGTTTGTGGAGGGAAATTACGGTACTTCAAAAACCTTTGTGATTTGTTAATTGCTAACATTCAAATCGCAATTTCGATTCGCTTTCGATTAAACTTGCAGCTCTACCATGTAAATGTCCCCAATGCCAGATCAGCGCACACGAAACATGGCGCATACTGTCATGCTGGTAGCATGTAAAGAATGCTTTCACTTTCATATCGATATCTGATCAGAACCGACCTTAAGCACCTCCTTTGGCACGAGGCACTCGAGTCTTTGACGTCTTTATGTAAGAGTTCTCAAACCCACCTGCGCATAAACGGACAGGTAACAGTGACTGGAAAACACATTACGTCATCCCCCAAAGCACGAGGAAAACTCTTATTTACCTTAGACTCTATTACACTGTTATTACTCCGTATAAACAGGCCAAAATGCAGATAATCATGAACATGTGTTCCACTTTAACACTGTCTTTTCATTCCCACAAAGGTGATTGTTCCGTATTTGACCCGATACTCTTAGTTAATCTCGTTTATAAATCAATAACATGATAACTAACATTTTGTCACAAGTTTAAATTGGTCTTACCTTTATATTTTACCTTGATTCAATTTGTCTCCTCAAAAAAACGTGTTTTGTACAATCCAAATTTGACCCAAACAAGGCTAGCAACGCTGCTAATGTCTCACAGCTAACGACAACATTACGGGAAAAGCCAGCTGATCGCTCCTAAACACCTACGGAGTTCACATAAAGGCGTGTTTTCATAAATAAACGAGTTATAATGTATAAAATGTTACCTAAAAGAGTCAAAGTGTAATAACACTAATTTGCAGCCCGATCTGTCAAACCGAGGAATAGTCATGAGAGCGGAGATATTTGTCCTGAGTTTAGTCTGTCAGGCTCAGGCTCATACGACGTGTCTATGGGTTTAACGTACAATGGACAGATACATGCCCCTATTAACATATAAATCTGTTATATTTTCTTCTGTAGTTTTAAACTAATAGATACATACATTTATTTCCAGAATTGAGGCAACTGAAGGGAACAGAGTGTGGTTTCAATGAAGAAACCTCAAAATATAAAAAAATTAAGGTGGGTTTGGTAAATAATAACCACTACCATACATGTAAGTGACACCAGAGCTCAGTCTAAAGGCATTTACTATTGTATTTTGCCTTATTTGTTTAGTTAATAGGACAGTATAATTGACACATTATAGATAAAGGCAAAAACCTGTTTTTTAGGTTTAACTTGACAAAACATAGAACAGGAAAAAAAAGTTGACCCCACAATACTTTTTCATTTTACTGTATTACATACTTAGCCACAACTTATACTTTTATGTGAAGCTGAAATGCGATTTTGAAGCTAGAAATGTGTATTTTTTTCCAACTTTTGAAATATAAAAACAAAATAACTGACATTTCTACACTGGTGATTCAATATTGTCTCTTATTTTTCGTTCTAAAAACGTAAAACCATAACATTTTGAACATTCTAATTTCATATCATAGGGTCTTTATTCTGTGTTTTAATCACGCATAGTAGCATAGTCGTTATCGTTGTCTGACAGTCAAACCCGTGGGAAAAACGCTCGGATAAAACCAGGAAATCCCCGTCCATGTCCCGCAGAGCAGTGACGTTTCTGTGCAGAGCCGAAATGATGCTCCGCGTGTTTGTATCTTTAGTTATTTTAATATTTTCATGCATTTACCCAGCGGTGGGGCTGTATTTCCACATAGGAGAAACGGAAAAAAAATGCTTCATTGAGGAAATTCCGGATGAAACCATGGTGATCGGTGAGATGCTGTTATTTCGTTAGCTTTAGCCTTAGCTGACATTAAACACATTACCAGCTGTTTGCCACGGGAGGAGAAGGGATTATTTATGATACCGGGTCTTTTTTTAACTTAACTTTATAATATGCACATCATATTATTTAAATATCTGTACGCATCGTCTTACAGTTTGTTTTTTAGCTTATAATTTGAATAGGCAAAGAAGTGGTACAGTTCCCTGCTGGTACTGGCCAATTAACATTTTAAATGTCCACTACGTGACTTTTCTGCTTATCTCCATTATTGTTATTGTGTTTCAGAGGCAAACAGTAAAGCCACGTTACAGGTCAGATCTGTGGAGAGGTGATTCCACTCTAAGAAATAAGAATCCATGTATTTCAAGCTATTTCTTAGCTATAAAAACAGCCATAGTTTAAAAAAGTTTGATATAGAAATTTTATGCCATACAGTGAAACATTCCAGGCAACTCTCCATGGAGACAAACCGATGGCTGACTGGAAAAGTTACACAGTGTGCCTTTAATGCACTATTTATTACAGGAATCATATCAGTTAAGACTTGGTTTAATCTTGGTTTAATTCTTGTAAAGCCTAATTACATCTGTTGTGGTTCAGAACTGCTTAAACCAATGGTTTGAGTTCTAGGGTCACTCTTTGCTAGTCCCAATTTGGAGAATATTTAGTCCGGGTTTAGACCTTATTTTGTCCCACTTAGACCTGGTTTAAACCTGGCCTAGATAAGTCAGGTCCTAGGTTGAGTTTGAGTTGTGTATTAAAGAAGACACATTATGTGTATTAAACTATATGACATGCATAGATCAGAATTTTACTTTTTGTTCTTTGTAAATTACAATATTGATCTAAAACAGTTTAATAATAGAAAATGATCCGCTGACTTACTGTTCAAAACTGCACAACCGATATCAGATATCTGATCTTTATAATTGCATTGCACTGTAAGCAGCAGATTTACATGTTTTTATTGTTGAAAAATAGCTACATGAACTTTTTGAAGCCCCTTTGAATAGTCACAAATAAGCAGAGAGCTGTGGGAGATAGGTGAAAACTGACATTTTCTGAACACTCAAGCCTCAAATGCAGGGCAATACAGGATTACTCACATATATGTATAAACGTAAACTTTTTGTGCCCTACATGTTTGACTTGGAGTCTGCCTTTTGAATAATCACAAATGGACAGAGAGTAGAGGGAGGAGATAGAGAGTAAGTGAAAACAGACGTTTTATGAACACTCAAGCCTCAAATGCAGTACAATACAGGATTACTGGAGCACATATGAATCAACTGAAATGCAACTCTGTGAGAGATAATGATGAAGGAACACACCATTATAACAGGATTCTAAATGTGGCTCTTGGGAAACGGTTAAAGAGGTAAACCCCAGTGAATTATGGTCTGCTTATCTTGTAGTTGGTGTTGTGTCTTTCATTAAAAATCTTTTTGTGGCCCTTTCGCAAAGTTCACTCTGCTGCTAAAGGTTAAATATGCTGTGGGTATTTACATATTTGAATAACAGCATCTCTGGTGTGTTTCAGGTAAATACAGGACTCAGCTCTGGGACAAACAGACCAACGCCTACCTGCCCTCCACACCTGGTCTGGGCATGCACGTGGAGATCAAAGACCCCGATACCAAGGTGTGTCAGATACCCTACTGTCCTCCTGTTTCCCTGAGTGCCAGATGCCCTCCCCTCCTCTTATATCCCCGAGTGCCAGATGCCCTCCCCTCCTCTTATATCCCCGAGTGCCAGATGCCCTGCCCTCCTCCTGTATTCCTGTGTGTCACATGCCCTCCCGTCCTCCTGTATCTCTGTGTCAGATGCCCTCCCATCTTCCTGTATCCTTACGTGTCAGATGCCCTCCCATCCTTTTATATCCCTATGTTGCATATGATTTTACTTCTTGGTTGAACAGGGGATGTGAAAGCAGATGTGAAACATATGGAGGCAATTCCATAACTTGGCAGCCACAATGTTGACAGGGTCCAAAGTCCAAACATTACATTATGATTAGACTAATAAAAACTACATGACAAGTAAATGGTGCCTATATTTTGGGTGGAGCTTTTGGTGCTGATGGCAGAGGCAGAGGAACTCACTCCTACTTCCTGTATTTTTGTACTTTTCTTCTCAATTTGTTCCACTTAACTGATAAATATTTTTTTAGCACAGGTCCTATCCCACCAATTCAAGTCGGAATTAAAAAAAACATGAAAACCTGCCATTTGCATCTTTGAGTATCATGAAAAGTGCTGTAGAAGTGCTATGTTTTATTATGATTAAAGATTTGTATGTTATTTTTCTTTTTCAGCTCATCCTCTCTCGTCAGTACGGTTCAGACGGACGCTTCACCTTCACGTCTCACACTCCCGGAGAGCATCAGATCTGCCTTCACTCAAATTCCACCAAGATGGCTCTGTTCGCTGGAGGAAAACTGGTACCATTCTGTCTATCTCTGCATCTTCCCTTTCACTTAAATAATAAATGGACTTATTTTAACTCTTTAAATGTTTTCACTGTAGGGACGTGAATATGTTTTACCTTGACAGTTTCCATATTTCAGCAACTTAATTATTTTACTTAAGAGAAGAAAATAGTCTTCAGTTATAGAGATTTTGACATCCCACCTCCTAGATTTGTGTGATGTGTGTGTGTGTGTATATATATATATGTATATGTGTATATGTATGTATATATACACCTTTACCCTCTTTCTTTCCTCCCCCTCTCCTTGTGTTCCCTCTATTCCTGCTCTTTCCTCTCCTCTTCCTCCCTTCTCTCTCTTTCTCCCCATTATTTTAACTCCTTTCTCTCCCACTGTCCCTCCCCTTTCTCTCCTCCTCCCTCCCTCTCTCTCATCTTCTTTTTCCTCTCATCTTTCCTCCTCTCTACATTCCTTTACCCTGTCTCCTCCCTCCTTTCTCTCCTCCATACTCTTCCTCTCATACTTCCTCTCTTCTTCCTCTGCTTCTGAGAGCAAGTGTAAGGTCACATTGACTAGTATACGCTCATGGACCACTAGGGAACCAACCTTCCCCACCGCTCTATCTTTTCTCTCCCTACTTTCTTTTACCCTCTTTCAGTGGCACACACTGATGTTTAAGGCTGTGTCTTGTTCAGGGGTGGCACACACTGATGTTTATGGCTCTTGTTTCGTTCAGAGGGTGCATTTGGACATCCAGGTGGGAGAACACACAAACAACTACCCCGAGATCGCAGCTAAAGATAAACTCACCGAACTCCAGCTCAGAGTGAGACAACTGCTAGACCAAGTGGAGCAGATACAGAAGGAGCAAAACTACCAGAGGGTAAGAACTAGGACTGAAGCAGGTCTAAACCGGGACTAAACCGGGACTAAACCGGGACTAAACTGAGTCTTAAACGGGTCTTAACCAGGTCTAACTCCGGTCTAACCCCAGTCTCTTTCCTCTTTCTCTTCAGTACCGTGAAGAGCGTTTCCGTATGACCAGTGAGAGCACAAACCAGCGTGTTCTGTGGTGGTCCATCGCTCAGACACTCATCCTCATCGTCACCGGCATCTGGCAGATGAAGCACCTCAAGAGCTTCTTTGAGGCTAAGAAACTGGTCTAAAACTGGTCTGAGAACTTGTCTGAAAACTGGTCTGAGGACTGGTCTGAGGACTGGTCTGAGGACTGGTCTGAGGACTGGTCTGAGGACTGGTCTGAGGACTGGTCTGAGGACTGGTCTGAGGACTGGTCTGAGGGCCGGTCTGAGGACCGGTCTGAGGACTGGTCTGAGGGCCGGTCTAGACCCAGAATAAGACTCCAAATCATGTAGGGATGGGCAATGGACAGTATACCGGTGCTATTTGAGATTTCAGCCAAGTGGATTTTTTTCAAATATCTGTGAATAGGTTTAGAATGTCCACGGGTTTCAAATTATGGAAAATTAGAATTGTTGCTATAGCGATTAACTATAGGGTTAGTGCTTTGCTTGCTGCATAAATCTGTGCTGTCACTTTTATACTCGTAAGCCGCCATGTTTGTTTTGACACAAACGGTCCGTTCATTTTTCTAATTGGTTAATCCACCTGTCAGTCATGTGTGGTTCTGGACAGGCAAGGTATGATAGGACTGAACCAGGACTGAACCAGGACTGAACCAGGACTGAACCAGGACTGAACCAGGAATGAACCAGGACTGAACCAGGACTGAACCAGGATTAGAACAATATTGTACCAGTACGAGCTGGTTTTTGTCTTATTGGCAGAACAGAAATCAGATACTGGTATTTGAAAAAAATCCACTTTGGACCAACCCTAAAGTTAGCAAATTTTTTGAATAAATTTGATTTTTGATAGAATTTTTGTTTTGAACTTCACCTGAGACACATCGATGACACGTTCTGCCACTCGCCCAGTTCACTTTCCCACTCGCAGTTTAACTTTGAGGAGTAAAAACACTGGAATATTTGGGAATTTTGAAGTTTTTGTACAAAATAATATTGTCACTATTTATTATGTATTAATATATAAAGGTGTCGCCTTGAATGTTCACTGTTACATGTTTAGTAGCATTTGTTCGTTTTGCTTTGTTTTGCTCCTAATAACATCAAATAACCTAATAACATTCCCTCCAAGTTTGATTCTTTACTTTGACTGGAGCTCAACAGTCCCACCAACTTCCAAGTCCACTCTGGTTCCGGAAGTAAATTTTCCATTCATTTATCCCATAGATATTCCCAATAATTCAAATATAATGAGCTGAATAATATCGCAGAGGGTAACCAACTAAGTGCTAACCAGCTGTGGGCTAACTAGCTATGTGCTAAGTAACATCCAAAATGTGTTTTAAGTCCAAGAAGGACATTTAAAATACATGATTTGGCAAAAAGTTTTAATAACTTAGCTCTGTATAAACTTACAGAAACAGATTTTACATAAAATTCCATGTCTTGTGGTCGTTAGTAACCACACAGCTGATCAGCCCTGAGTATTCAAACTTTTAACATTAATTTTGTTTTGGGAAAGTCTGTGGGAAAAATTTGTGGGAAATTGCCTCCCTGGACCAGGGGTGGGCGTCACAGTTGAGGCCCATAATCATGGAAATACTGAAACATTTGTGTCCTTAAATGGATTTAAATCATGAAAAATTCTATTTGGGGGTTTAAAATGTGGCCTTAATTTCACCTAACCTGCCTAAGTGAATCTAAGTTGTCACTTGCCAGGTGTTTTCAACAATGTCAAGACCACTAACCCCGGGTGCATTGACCTGTCTTCAGTTTGTATTTAAGACCAAAATAAAATTCAAGATTATCATTCCTATTAATTAAGATGTAATTAGACACTTGAATGATGCGTTCATGTAAATTATGCCTTTGCCTGTGTTTCCCATGTAACTCAATAAACCATCTTGGTATAAATGTGCTGCCTCCGGTCATATTTCATTAGCTATTAACGGCTATTGATACTTTGCAGCTCATGTCATCAACATTCCCTGTGGGTGTGATGCTAACTGGGGCACTGCTCTGTCTGAAGCTCTGTTACTCAAGTTAGACTTTAATCTAAGCTTTATTTTAACATTATTTTAACTCCTGAACATGTGCTGTTTAAATTAATTTTGTATTTTTTTCTTGAGTTTCAGACTGCTTTAAAACTTGTTGGCAGTTATTGCTAATGTGTGTCACCATGGTAACTGCTAAACATTCTGCCATAGACATACAATACAACCACTCACACAGTCCATTAGCATTGTCAGCAGTAGCTGTTTTTGTACACAGTGTTGTTAAAGACACAGTAGTAAATCTTCACACCAAACAGACTGTTATTTCATCCAGTTTCAAATGAACAGCGGAGTCTCGGCTCAGTCCATGAACCAGTGTTTGTGTTGTTTTGTTCACAGCTCATCTGAATCTCACACCAGGACATGACTAAATGCTACATGTTTAAAACGATTCAATTCACCGTTAAGTTGTCAAAATTAGATAAAATACTGGTCTAACATTACGCTAAAAATCAATTAAAAAGTAACTAGTAACTAGAGGACTGAGTAGCATTTTTCATTTGTACTTTTTACTTTACTTAAGTACAATTTTGGAAGTAGTACTTGTATACATTTTAACCATGTAACTGTACTTTCAGTCTTTCCACCACTGTTTTTACAACACAGTTCTGTGGATTACACCAATTTTTGTCAGAAAAAAATATCTAAATGTTACTGAGGCAAGTAACTGTAACTGTACAAATTGTAACTAGTTACATTACTGTGTTACTAAAAATGTAATCTGATTACAGTAATCCTTTTCTTCACTAGTTACTGCTCATTCTTTAAATTATTTTACCTGTTATCCTTTACCTTATTTATAAAGTTATCAAGCATGAGGTGTTATGGCCCTAGGCCTTAAGTTCTTTTCTTTCGTTAGTATTGGCCTGTTATGTTGAGGATGTGACTGAATCTGTCCCGTTACCCCATGAAATCCTGGCAGCATGAGCCCTCGCTGGTGAATGGAGGACTGTTTCTCTGCCTGGCTAATCCTGTGGCTCACCTGCAGCTGTGTTCCATACTTAAGGAGATTCAGCACACCTGTTTGGGGCTGCTGGCCTTTGTGGCCATTATGCCATTTTGTATGTCTCTTGTCCATTGTGTCGCTAATGTGGAAGTGACTCTGTGTTTTGAGACGCTTGTAGTTAGTTTATGTAAAACATGTCTCTTGTTTTCTGTCACTATTGTTTCCAAGACACTCGACTGTCAGTACTGGCTGTGATTGTCAAGATTTTGTCATGTGTTTGTCATTTGTAAAATAATTTCATAGTTAAACTTTACCTTTGTTAGTGTTCTTGAAAATGTGCATCTGACCAGGACCAAAGCTGGGGTAAAGCTAAATTATGAACAGAAATTGTCCCTCGTTATCCTATACATCATTTACAAAACAATTAAACATGACTTACCAACACTATGGCCACCAAAAAATCTTAAAAATGAAGCAGAGCTTCAAACCTTAAAATCTTTTATTTGAACCATTTTGGACTGTCTCCTCATGACAAAAGTCTGTGTACATCTTTGCATAGCTTCACAGCGCACACACAACCACTTTAACGAGACTTGAACATTTTAACAGAGCACGGTTTTCTTTTTAATATCAAGAATAAAGATTTGACCAACCACAATCACCTTACAAAACAAAGACTACACCGCTGTATAAAGGGCCTGTGACACAGAGACGAGCCATATGACCAAGACTTACCACACTTAAGGTCACAGTAGGTTTCTACAAATGAACCTGTGTCCAGAGCCATAAAGGGCCCATTTTATACTATGTTCTGATCTCTGTTCTAATGTTTCCTCATCACAAACAGACATGGAGTTGTGTTTTGTTTCATTCTCACATGTTAAACACACAAACCCTGCATGTGAGGCTCTTTCTGCTTTCTGATTGGATAATCGTCTTGAACCCAAACACCAAATTATAACAAACAATTTGACCAAAATGTGTAATGTTTTTTTTAATACAAAATAGCATTAGAATCAGTAAAATCTGTCATATCGCCCATCTCTGGGTTTTAAGCTCCCATATTATGCTAAATCAAACATTTCAGAGAGAATTCATCATGTGTCAGGTGCCCTTCCGTCCTCTAAAAGCCTGACAGAACATAATATGAGAGCATTTTAAGCCTTTTTTGCTCCTGTACAACAAAAGCAGAGAGCTGGTTCAAATCCAGTGACCTCTGGGACATTTGACATTGATGAGTTTAATATGTACAAAATGTAATATCCACACTGCAAAAATCTAGATCTACACAGTTAAATTGACTTAAAGATTCATTACGTAACTTTTCTGATGGAGCGTCTGCCACCTGCTCATCTCCATGGAGATATCATTTGTCTGGGATGTACCACAATAAAGCATTAAACACATCCATCATACATTTACTCATTTACAGATGTTTATTCCTAAAAAAAATACATAGAAAAGTATGAAATCTTTCTGAGAGCTACGTCACCTCTCTGCAGATCTGACCTGTAATTTGGCCCGGTAGTGCCACTTGCTTGTGTCCATGGAGTTTAACGTCATACTGTGGAACATTTCTAAGCAAAGCAAAAATGTGTCGAATAAGCCGAGCCATCAGAAAAGTTAAATAGTGAGAGTTTAAATCTATTTATCTATCTATCTATTTAATTACTTAAATCAAGATTAATATTTTGAATTTTAACTTGTGCAGAAATTTATTTTTTGCAGTGTGATTTGTTTTCTTAAAAATATGATTATTTTCAGACTGTAGCTACACAGTCTGAGTTATGTCTACTCGAGTATTAAAGGGCCCATGTTACACTAGTCTCTGATTTCTGTTCTAATGTTGTTTCCTCATCACAAACAGACCTGGAGTTGTGTTTTGTTTCATTCACATGTTTAACACTCAAACTCTGTATATTTAGGCCGAGTTTTCTCAAAAATAAAAACTCTACTCCACCTGGTGATGTCATGTGGTAATACGGGAAGTGCTCCACTGCAGTTTGAAACTCCATGCATTAGAATCATTTTAATGATTTCAGCCCTGGAATTACCCATCTCTACTGAACTAAAGGTAAAAGGAGCTGTTCACTTGAAAACTACCACCTCATGACATCACAAGATGGAACAGAGGATTTTGAGCTTTGGAGATGTAGACAGACTAATAATAAAGTGTTACTCAAACATGTGTGAATGAAACAAAACACAACTCCAGGTCTGTTTATGAGGAGGTAACAACATTATGACTCAATTTTTGCGTAATATAGGACCTTTAAGGTTAAGTCACTCATTGGCCTTAGATAAGCTAGACAAATGTAAGATGGAAGATTTCACCCTAAAGTAAATTATTATTATAAAGTGAATTCTAGATCTGTACAAGGGGTTAAAAGAGCACAACTTCTTGGGCTAAGGCTTAAGCTGTACAAGTTTAAAGATGTCAAAGTTTCCATTAAAGTCTAGTTTAGTTTAGTCCCTAATCTGATCCAAAACACAAAGTGAGCAGTCTTGTCAGGCCAGGCTATAAAAACAATATAGAAATATAATAGTGTTTTTATTCTACAGATTTATACAGGACCTGGTAGGGATGATCTAGCTGTGAGGCACTCTGCCACAGTGCCTTTACTGTAAGACTGAAACTGATTTAAGAGTTTCATTAAAGAGGAGGTATTACACAGAACACATGCAGATCACCCTGTTTCCTTATGTTGTTTTGAAAATGCTATATTTGAAAACAGCGCATTAAAATGTAACCTGGACCAATCACAGAGCAGCACAGAGGTTTGGTTGGAGCCAAAGGTGAAGTGCCCAAACAGACCTTAACAAACTTCAGCCAATTTGAGCAGAAATCCTGACTCTTTAGTTTGTGTTGAAGGGAAGAATGTTGACCTTTTGTGGAGGGAAAGAAGGCTGTGCTTTTCAAAGAGGGTTTGAATAAGGCCCAGGAGAGATCATTAGATTACTCAAACTTGCATGGATGACATCTAAAACATTTTCAGGCATATTTTTGATGAGGAAACAACGTTAAAACATGGGAAAAAGCTCCAAAAAGTCAATTTTGCATAATACCCCCTCTTTAAGTTGACACTATAGTAACATCCACCGCTCCATCACTTCATCAACACATTTCATATTTTAAAATATTTTTCCAATCACTTTTTGTTTTTTTATTGTAGCTTTTTGGAAAAAAAAAACTAAACTCTTCACCAATCATAAAAATTACTGCATCTACTCATGTAAATCTTAAAAAACAGTGATATCATTGGACCTCCTGTGTCAGCCTGATCTATACCAGTTCAAACATATGGTAAAGTATCGGTATCGTGAGCCGAGTAACACCCAAGTACTGCAGTCGACCCTCTCAGTACCACCAGATATAAACCAAGTCTGTAGTAGTATTATATCAGGAATAAACCAGGTATAAAAAAGGTCTAAAATGGGAATACAACATTGCTACTGTAATTCCCACCAAGAATTACCCAAGAGAGGACAAAAAAAGTAGAACAAACTGCCGCCGCGTTCCAAACAGGAAGTGAGCATGGGCGCTCTTCCTGCTACATCGACTCTGGCTCCAATTCACTTTCCATGTAAAAAGCAGGGCCTCTCTCTCTAACTGCTGATCCTTTCATTTTTATTTCACTATTGTGTCTGTAAATTAAGATATGAACATTAATAAATAATTAGGTGCCTTCTTTCCCACTAGTGTTAGCAAAACGTTTGATTGACAGTGTTGCTAAGCGCCCACGCCTCCGGTTTGGCAGGGGACAAGCGCTTAGCAAGGGGAACTACCTCATTCCTGATTGGCTATTTGGAAACCGAGGCCGTATTAGAACTATAGAGGATCTCACATAACCCCTCCAAGAGCTCACGTACCACAGTTTGAGAAACACTGAAAATATGGCATTGAAATATGAGGGACCCTGCCATTCCAGCTCCAACATTAAAAACAACTGCATCGTTTACCATCTTCGAATAATCAAAAAAACATAAAAAGTGACATCCCTAAAGCTCGCCAAACCCCGCCCCCTCAGTCGTTTCAGTAGTTTAGCTGGAATTAAGTTAATGTGGTAGCTTCAGTGTTAGTTCCTGTTGTAGTGTCAGTGATCGGACACAGTGAGGTGCTGTTGCATTTTCCGGGCCGCCTCCTCACAGACCATTTTGGAAGTTTTCTCAGGGCTGGGAGTCGGAGTGTTGGCCGCGCTGTTCGGATACTCTCTGTTCCCAAAGATGATGCTCCCGACTCGAACGTTTGTAGAGCCAACTTCAATCTGAGGGAAGAGAGGAAACGGTAAAAAGATCCCGAGCTGGAAGGAGATGGGAGGAGATGAGAGGCGACGGGAGTAGACTATAGGAGATGGGAGGAGACTACAGGAGATGGGAGGAGACTACAGGAGATGGGAGGAGACTACAGGAGACGGGAGGAGACTACAGGAGATGGGAGGAGATGAGAGGAGAAAAGAAGAGATGGAAGGAGACGGGATAAGATGGGAGGAGACTGGATGAGACGAGAGAAGATGGGAGGAGACTGGAAGAGACTGGAGGAGATGAGAGGAGACGGGAGGAGACGGGAGGGGACAGATGGAAGGAGACGGGAGGAGATGAGAGGCGACGGGAGTAGACTATAGGAGATGGGAGGAGACTACAGGAGACGGGAGGAGACTACAGGAGACGGGAGGAGACTACAGGAGATGGGAGGAGATGAGAGGAGAAAAGAAGAGATGGAAGGAGACGGGATAAGATGGGAGGAGACTGGATGAGACGAGAGAAGATGGGAGGAGACTGGAAGAGACTGGAGGAGATGAGGAGACGGGAGGAGACGGGAGGGGACAGATGGAAGGAGACGGGAGGAGATGAGAGGCGACGGGAGTAGACTATAGGAGATGGGAGGAGATGGGAGGAGACTACAGGAGACGGGAGGAGACTACAGGAGACGGGAGGAGACTACAGGAGATGGGAGGAGATGAGAGGAGAAAAGAAGAGATGGAAGGAGACGGGATAAGATGGGAGGAGACTGGATGAGACGAGAGAAGATGGGAGGAGACTGGAAGAGACTGGAGGAGATGAGAGGAGACGGGAGGAGACGGGAGGGGACAGATGGAAGGAGACAGGAGGGGATGGGAGGAGACAGGAGGGGACGGGAGGAGACAGGAGGGGACGGGAGGAGACGGGAGGAGACAGCAGGAGACGGTAGGGGACAGGAGGAGACAGAAGAAGATGGGAGGAGATGGGAGGACACAGGAGGGGACGGGAGGAGAAAGGGGGGTGACGAGAGGAGACAGGAGGAGACAGAAGAAGATGGGAGGAGACGGGAGGAGAGAGGAGATGAGAGGAGACGGGAGGAGACTGAAGGAGATGGGAGGAGAGATGAGAGGAGACGGGAGGAGACGGGAGGAGACAGAAGAAGATGGGAGGAGATGAGAGGAGACGGGGGGAGACGGAAGGAGACGGGAGGAGACAGGAGGAGACGAGAGGAGACGAGAGGAGACAGGAGGAGATAGGTGGAGACAGAAGAAGATGGGAGGAGACGGGAGGAGACGAGAGGAGTACTTTTACAGGAGGAGTACTTTTAGCAGTACTTTTTGTAAGTTTTTGTAACTTTCAATGTATTATTTCTACTTTACTTCACAAACTGTCACTTGGCTGGTATAAAATTATGCCCACCCTTCAGCGTCTCTGGGTTAAACCTGCATTTGACCCATCCCTCCAACTCCTATAATTTATTTTGTTTCGATATTTTGATACAAAGATGGGCATCGTGAAACTTTGCTCTATAGTTATAATCTCTGACACTTGTGGATCATTTTGTCATAATTTGAACATTTTAAATCACTTAATAAAAGAAACGACTCCGCTGACTTCCACGTTAGAAAACTGCGGTGTCCAATGGGAGCTGACATCGCCGTAAACGTCATCACGACAAAGCGTCACATGCTGTCAGCGCCCCCTATGGATAGCTGCACATCACACTAGCGAGCAGCCCATGTGAACATGAAATTCTAAAACGTTTTGTTATTCTACATTCAGAACTATTTACACAGTCATATCATCTCTTTTAGCACCAGGACACATCACTTATCAAGGTACGAGTATCTGGATATGTGTTGTATCGTGAGGTACACAGCCCTAATGGCTCATCACCTGCATGAGTCCATGGAAAAAGTTAAAACCATACTTCGGAACATTCTCCATGGAGACAGATAAGCTTTAAGTCACACTGTTGAATACTACAGCTCACAGGAACAACATTTGTTTGGTTTGTGGAGATGCACCTATTTGATTCATTTTTGTTTGCAATAAACACAACCAAAATGAAAAAAGTCTATTTTTTGGCTAAAAGGTTACACAGTGTGGCTTTGAAATGCTTGTCTCTTGAGGTGTTTCCATTTAATTTTATACATAAATATTTGTATAATTTCCATGGTCTAACACAAATACACAATCTCATGATGTGTGATATTTACATAGGCGTGTTTCATACTCACAGCATGTTCAAAGTCTGTGGACATCCCCATACTGAGCTCCACCTCCTCCACAGGCAACTTCAGGCTCTCACACACCTCCTGCCTCCGACTGATCAGCATCTGCAGCCACAAACAATCAGATGCCCTCCCATAGCTCTACATCCCTCTGTCAGATGCCCTCCCATACTCCTTTTGTATCCATGCGTGTCAGATGCCCTCCCGTCCTCCTCCTGTGTCCCTGTGACGCCTTTACATTTAAGATCATATGAATGTTGCAATTTTTCAACTCTGGCTTCGCCGCTCAAATGGAAACGTAGGACTAGCCTCGATGCACATCCTCCATAGACTTTGCTCGTAAACCTGACGCTGCGGTCTGAACGCAGCATCACACGACTCAACAAACCTAAAAAATCAAATCAGTCTCACCTGGAAGTCTGGGTTGGGTCCGAGGGTGAGGTCGTAGCCATAGCGACCGATGGTCATGAGTCCAGTGAAGTGAAGAGCGCTGCAGCGAGAGACGATGTGTTTGACTGTGGACACTGTGTCCTCTGGGGGGAGCCCATGTTTACCTGAGGAACGACAAGAAGAAGAACAGGGGATGGTTAAGGTACACCTCCCTAGGGAAATGTGTCCTCTGCATTTGACCCATCCTTCAGCAGCTCTGGGTTAAACCTGTTTTTGACCCATCCTTTAGCTCAGGGGTGTCTAAACTAAGGCCCAGGGGCCAAATGCGGCCCTCACACCAGTTTTTATTGGTCCTCAAGCCTCCTGCTGAACCGACCCAATTGATCATAAGCAGTACTTTCAACAGCAAATCAAACTATTTCTACCACTATAATCTCAAACATCACATTGCAGTGTGATACAGACCTAAAATGAATGTGTTTCAAGCCTTATTAATACACAGCGGCTCTCTCAAAGCTGTTTTTAAAGTACCGCACTGCACTGCACTGATCGCTGGTCTGTGGCCCTGCGCTTCGAATATATTTTGAGATGTGGTCCTCGATAAAAAAGTTTGGGCACCTCTGCTGTAGCGTCTCTGGGTTAAACCCTAACCATGTTTTCTTATAAATCAATGTTCACGTTTCAGAGCTTGATGTCAGTCGGGGGGCAGGGGCTGTTATAGCTATATGAGAGATTTGAACCCCGCCCCCTGTGATGTAACTCTCTGTGCTCTCACTCTGTTCTCCACTGGTGTTGACTTGAACCATGATTTGGAGCTTTTGGGGGCTGCCTCCTCGGATCCTCTCCCAAGAACTGTTCACTCTGTCAGCCAACTTCACCGAGTCCACCGTCTCCACCAGGAACAGGTTTGGAACTCCTGAAAACACACAGAGAATTGTACATGAATAAAAGAGAAAAGAATCCAGCAATTCTGACAAGAATGGATACACAACGGGATGCTTTCATGTTCTAGTATTTGATGATGTCATAATTACAGATGGGGGTGGGGTTTATATAAGTATGGGAGATGCACTGTTTTTGTGAAATTATGTTAGTCCAACTTATATATACGTTTTTGACAATAATCAAATCATATTTTTGTTAAGCATCAGAAATGTGCTAAAACGTGCCTGTAAATGGGCTGTAAAATAAACCACTAAAGTGTAGAAATATGACTTTATACCCTCGTTTGACAGATTACACTAGACATTTCAGTCTCTTTTTGAGCTCATTTTTAAGGGTTTTAATTATAGACTACATTACACTTCTAATTTTGTATCACTCAACATCAATTGCAAGATTATATATGTTTTCAAGAGGAAAGAGAGGAGAGGAGAGAGAGAGAGGAGAGGGAAAGAGGAAAGAGAGGAGTGAGAGGGGAGAGAAAGGAAAGAGGAGTGAGAGGGGAGAGAGAAGAAAGAGAGGAGAGGGAGAGAGGATTAGGAGCGAGTGAGAGGGAGAGAGAAAAGAGGAGACAGAGAGAGGGAGGAGAGGAGAGAGAGGAAAGATAGAGGGAGAGAGGAAAGAGGAGAGGGAGAGAGAGAGGGGAAAGAGAGGATAGTGAGAGAGGAAAAAGAGAAGACAGAGGAAAGATAGGAGAGGGAGAGAGGAAAGAGGAGGGGAGAGAGAAAAGAGGAGAGGGGGTAGAGAGAAAGAGAGGAGAGAAAGAGAGAGGAAATAAGAAAGCGAGGAGAGAGCACAAGGGGTGAAGAAAGAGAGAGAGGAAAGAGCAGATATATTAGCTGATAGCCTTGTTAGGAAATAGTCTCTAGAAGTTTCTGTTTTGTTTATCAATTGATTTAATTATATTTTGCTTCTTTTTGAGTTGACCATTTAATATTATAATTTTGCATATCTTCGAAAAAATATTTCTACATGACATATTACCCATCACTGAATGTGCCTCTACTTTAACCTGAGCTGGAGGTCTCTGTGATTTCTGGGCCTATCCACATCAAACAGAAACTGGCATAAAGTTCAGCATCTTCTCAATTTAAATAAACAAAAAATAAATGATTTTTACAACTTCAGATATTTGATATACTGAGTTTGTAGAAGCCACTGACAAAACTATGACCAGATTCAACATTTGTGGATTTATAATTCAAATTTTCACTCACCTAAAAGTTTGTTGACGTTGTTTTTCTGAAGATGTCCAATGAAATGCCATTTGATGTCGGGACAGGATTCTAAAATCTAAAATGAAAACAAGCTCTGAATCAGTCAAAGTACAACCAAATAAAAGTAATTATAAAAAATATAAACTTACAAGGGGATCTGAGGCTTTGTCAATGAGTTCGTTTACCTGAAAAATACATGAAAAAAAACAAATAGATTTTTTTAAAATTAGAGTAGAGTTTATTAGTGTCTGTTGTGTTTCCTTAGTTTTTTTGGGCAGTTTTCAAAGCAAGTAATACATTTTTTTACTCTTACTATTTCAATATTTTTTTTGTTTTGCTTTTGTATTTTCAATGTATTGTACTTTTGTCTGTCTTAGGTTCTATCGCTCATTTGGTTCCGTCTTAAGTTCTGTCACTTACGTAGTTTTCTCCGAAGTTGCGCTGTCCGTGTCTGTAGGCCTCCACCACCATTATAGGAGGTTTGGTTTTACTGACGGCAACGAGACGTGGAGACACAGAGGGAAGAGTCTGAGGGAGGAGATGTGTTGTGTTCTTATTTATTCAAAAAAACTTAAATAACTAAAAAGCAGAATAGTTAGGTTGCGTCTTTACTGAGTCATACAGCTTATGTATTCTATTCCTCTTCAGCTCAGATCTAATCACTGCAGAAAAACACCAAAAGGTTCCTCACTGGTCCAAAGAGAAAGTCCCCAGGATAAACACTGATGGGCTCGACACACGGGGAGCGACGTCGCTCGCTCTCCATTTATTTTCAATGGTCTCTGTGTGACACTGTGAAAATCGCTCGTCTCTCTCTCCTCCGCGACAAGCGAAAGTCGTGCACGTGAAAACCTCGCGCTCGTGCATGTCGACATGCACACGCGGGCCTGCGACGCGACTAATGAAAGTTGAAAAATGTTCTACTTTTATCGCTGTCGCCTGCACAACAGCCAATCAGCGAGAGTTTGATTGACGAGCCAATGCACTGTCCACTTCAGAAACATCATGGAGGAGAAAATGAGACTCACGGTGTCGGATTTCCCAATTCTTTTTGACATATCTCAAAGAGACTACCGAGATATATCAAAAAAGCAGCTGCCTGGGAACACGTTGGTGCCAGGGTGAATATGAGTGGTAAGTTAACATGCGCAAATTTGTTAATTCAGATAAATTTATGGAGGCTAATAACCAAATGTATTAACATTAAAAAATATATTTATTTAAGGTTTTTACATTAAACAGAATTAGCTGCAGAATAGGGTGGACCCAGTATCGCTTTTTTTAGTTTTGTAGAGTGCAACCAATTGTAATATTTTAGTCAAATGAAGCAAAACTTTATGAGATTTCATTTTAGCGTCTTTTTTCCCATCTACCGCTATTAACCTCAAAATTCCCTCCAAATAAACAGCCAATCAGACGTGTAGGAGGCTCGATCTGCTGTGGAACAGAGCGCGACGTGACAAGCTGCCGCTAGTCGCTGCAGTTTGTCGCTCCCCTTGTGTCGAGCCCGTGACCCTTAACATTAGGCTCTGATTGTGTTTTGCTTCTTCTGAAACACTTTGGTGCAACTTTTTACAGCTGATTTAAACGTGCTGCAAATAAAATGATTTCACTTAGTCCACAATGATAAATGTGATCCTTGAACGCACCAGGAGCGACAGAAACGTGACCGGAGCTTTTCAAGGTAAAAACGTCCCTGAACGCCTCACTACAGAGCTTTTTATAGACCCACTTTAATATTATACTAACAATCTTTATATGTGATTACATAAGTATAAGTTAGAGTGAATATATCTTAAATTCAACACTGGTCTAAACGTATAAAGCACATTATGTCCTGATGGTGGAATATTTCACACGAGTCTTCCTTCTGTGTTTGTTGTTGTGGGAAAATTTAAGGCAGTTCTTCAACATATCTCACATCTACTCATCTTAGCTTATGGACAATTGTGTATAAATGCATTTAAGCCTGGAATCCTTTGATTATTCACGTGATTATTACAAATAAAACGAGTAATTGAACCTCCGCGTGATGAGAGTCATGCCCGGGAGCCACGCAGCGCCTTCCCCGGGCAAAGGTTCAAGTGTCTGGGGCTTATGTAACGGTCGTGCCGCAGGTGGAGGTTCAGCGGGGCGCGGAGCAGTGTGCCCGGACTGCACTCACCTTCTGCCGGCGTGCGGCAGCCAGCTTCACCCGCTCGGCCACGGACTGGAGCGCCTTTCCCACCTCCTCCGACATTGCCACTTTCCACATACCGTGAGACGTTAGCGATCACGACACACGGCGTAAAAACGACGTAAAGGAAAAGTGCTTCGTGACGATAATACGCCTTCAAAATAAAATATTATCTACGGTTTAAATGATTTTCAAAATAAGACCACACACGATAGAATGCTCAGATGCGAAAGTTTTAATTGATTATTCTATTCATCATCATCATTTAAAGATGAATTATGTAACTTTCTCCATGGATATGTTATTGTTTTGAATTTTCCACAGTATAGCTTTACACTTCTCACTTGCATTTTCTTAATTACAGCTGTTATTGCTCAGAAATACCTTAAAGTATTACACTGTTTTCTGATCTGTGCTTTACTTAAGTAGAGTACTTTATTACTTTTACTTCATTACCTTCCACCACTAGTACAGCATCATTGCCTGTGTCTTAAACTGAGGGAGAACTAAACCTTGAATAAACATATTTCAAACAAGTTAATATGAAATAAATGACATGTTTACAAAGAAAGATTTATTCCAGAAAAACACAATTCAAATGTACAAACAGAGGCCTCAGATGACATCAGAGACATGAACAGATCTTTGACAAACTAAAAAACAAAAACAAAAAAAGCATTGCAGTCTTTTTGTCTCATACTCGCTCCAGAGCCTCTACCATGATGATGCTGTTTCCTCTGATCACCTGAGAGAGAAGAGGGGAGATTTTAGTTTTAAAAAGTGAGAAAAGGCTCTACCCAACAACATCTCGTGTCACTTCATCACAGGCAACTTGAGCGCTGGTTTATTTTTACAGCAGAAGCAGAGATTTGAAACGCTCACAGCAATAGTCTAGTAATAGACTAAAGATGGAAATTAGCTATGAGCTACAATCTGGTACAAACATATCTGCCACTGTGCTTAATGTAATTTCCTAATAGACCAATAAATTAAATGAATGACTCTGCAACTTTAGATCTGTTTATTTAGTGCACAAAAGCCGCTAAATGAGCCAACTTAGTTACTGGTGCTAGAAAAAAAATGTAATCTTCCCCATCATTTATCCAGTTTGGTCACTTTATAGAGAAAAATGGATCATATAATACAAATCGAAGACTACAGGATAGTGGCAGATGACAAGAGTGAAATTACCCATTATTTTCCAGTGAAGTTTACCCCTTTGTAAAAAAAAAAGAAAGATGACTCAAATTGCTAAGTAGATCACCTGACCTAATTTTACTTCCTGGTTGGACATGGACAGCAAATATAGCATATTGTTACCTTGCAACCATACTGTAAACAAGAGTAAAAGCTAGGAGGGCATCTAACACATGAGGATATACAGCAGAAGGACGGGAGAACATGTGACACACAGGGATACAGGAGGATGGGAGGGCATCTGACTCACCACCATGCCGATGCTGTTCTGTTGTCCGCCGGGTCCCATCTCCACTGAGTCGTCCACCACCAGGTTCATGAAGGGGTCGAAGCCGCGGAGGATCCCTTGAACGTGTCGGCCCCCATTTAACTTCACTGAGACACAAAGACACAGGCTCCAGTCAGTGGGAGAGCATCATGGACATGAGGGAAAAATATGTATAAAAGCTCCAGCAGTGACGAGGATAGGCCTGACACAACCAGTAACTACATCGACTTCACGATCAATGCACATTTTGGGGAATATTTTCTTTGCAATAGTGGGGTGATTTTTTACCATTGTTTATGTCATATAGTTCAACTTGAGCTGTAGAGGGTTAAATAAGTGAGTTCTATGGCTTATTTCATTCTGGTATTCATGGCAGCTCAGGCCTTTTAATGATAAAGTTGATTTAAAACATGTTTTGTTATTATTTATCACAGTATTCCTCAGTAGAAGTGAATTGTGCTCCATTATCGGTCATTGTGATAGTGGGAAAAAATACGGAGAAGAAAAACTGCAGATGTGTTGACCTTTGACCTGGTTTATGGTTAATATCTGTAATTACTGGGCCTATGCAGATGAAACGAAAGCTGGCTCAAAATTCAACATCTTTGAGCCACTGTCAGTGTAACTTAACTTTGACGTATTTATTAACAGCAAAAACTAGTGGTATTATTTAACAGTGGTATACTTATGAAAGACCATTAAGTCACAAATTAAAGCCACAGTATGTCATATTTTAGCTAAAATAAATGTTTATTGCACTTAAAAAACTAAGCTAAAATTAAAAAGTTGCCTAGATTCTTACTTGTCACTTACATATGTTTTTATTTTAAGATTAATATTCTCATTTCAAGTGAATAAACATTTTTTTCCTCATCTAAAATCCAATTTTAATCTAGACTGAAATCAAGATGAATGCTGCTCATCTTAAAAGCTACAGTATGTAACTTTATAGCCAAAAATAGACTGAAATAAAAGTTTTGCTTCCTTACTGAGAGTGGGCTTGCATCTCCACAAACCTGACCTGCTACTTGTTTCCATGGAAATGTTGTTCCTTTGTCTATTCCATAGTATGGCATAACACCTCTCCAAGGAAAATGTTCCAAAGTGTGGTTCTAACTTTTTTTTTTTTTTTTTTTTCCATAGAATCATTCAGGGGCCACCTCCAGAAAGTTACTATAGCTTTAATACATTGAGATTTTGGAGCCAATCACAATAAAACAACCAGGTTTATCTGTGCTTGAAATGGGTACATTTTCCACATTTACAAAAAAACAAAACAAAAAAAACAAAGTGTATAAAATGGACAATGGTATTAAAATTATTCCAAAAATGCTCTTGTTACGAGGCATCAGTTCTTCATTTTTTATTTGTCAGGGACCATGTCCTAAATTCTTATCCTAAATACTATATAAATAAAACTCTCCAGTATAAAGCCATGTGCACGTTTAGTTTGCTGTACTTACACGAAAGCTTCTTGTCCATAAACCTGAAAAACAAAATACATTTTAGATTCAAAGGGAGTGAATGGCTGATGCTATGAGCTAATGCTACGCGCTAATGCTACCACCGGTTCATTTCTGCTCAAAAACTGAACCCTTCAGAAGTTTTACGCAGAGATATCAAACATTTAAACTCGTACAAACACAGCACTCACTTCTTGAGCTCGGGGGGATGCGCTTTGCTCATTTTGTCCTCGTTTAGACACTAGAGGCTATCCAAAAGCGAAATAAACGCGTCTGAAAAGCGTTACACAAATACGCGGAAGGAAAACGTGCTGCGGAGCCGGAAGTGACGAAGAGCGGGTCAAATGTGAGTATCGCCCCCTGTCTGTAGAGAGGGGCACATGGGATACTGATAAAAAACAAAACAAATGCAACTTGGGATGTTGTTTTATGGGAGAAATGAAAAACAAGACAATTTGCGACTATAATTAAATACATAATTATGCATCTTGTTATGGCTTTTTTTTTTTACCTTAAATTTTTACTTGTATTGTTATGGATCTCTTTGACCTAACCTTCATAATACCATCTGTTGTTATACATGGGTGTATCTCTTATTTGTGAGTCCAGCGGCCTCCAGCCACTTGGACTAAACGGGTACGATTGTTTTGATGATATAAATACACTGTCTGTATTTTCACTTGTTAGCTGAGGGCGAGACAACACTATCAGGGACAACAGCTCTTTGACATTTGTGCACAATTGATTCAATAAACCAGACTTTTTGATTCAAGACAACTCTGTTGATTTGATATTTTTAAGGTTTTTACTACTAGAAATTCCACAACAATCTCATAATCATCATCATTACAGGCCCGTAGAATGTTGTGGCGTCACGTCGACAAGTAGAAAAATTAGTTTGTGTGCCTTCAAATCAAGTCCTATTATATGACCTTATAGACAAAATAATTTCCAACACATTATGAGACCAGTTATGTACCATTAGTAATGAAAAATAAACAAAACCACAATCTTTGATCTTTTATTCTGTTACATCTATTTGAAAAAAACAACAAAAAAAACCAAAAAAAAAAAACCCAAAACAACTCTTCAGTTTGATTTAAAGTAGTTGACAGAAGCACTGCATCTTTAAAAACCGTCTGTGTTTGATTTAAAGTTGAGAGAGAGACAAAAATGAAAACATCAGTGTTCAGACAATGTTATGCAAAAACTATCAAAAAGAGCCTGTAAGTGTGTTAGTTTAAAGTTTCAAGTATCACAAGAAAATTATCACACTAAACTGCAGAAAAATCACTTTATACCAAAGACTGTATAAAGAAGTGGACAAAGTGAGTGTGGTGTCACCCATAGTGTTCGATGCAGTCAAATGAAGCTCATCAAGGCTAGCAATTATAGGGGTGAATTTGGAGCCAAAATCCACTTTTTCTGACCGTGAGTATCATAGCAACCAAAGAGCCAATCCGGAGCAAGGCTGTTGAAGATAACGCCCCTTCCCGCCGACCCTGCTGGTTTAGCAGGGAGTGGGTACTTAGCAACGTTGCAATAGTGGGAGCGACCTCAGGGAAAGAAGTCATCTGAGTTGTCTGTTATTAATGTTCAAATCTTGATTTACAGGCACAACATTGAAATAAAAAAAAACCAGGAGCTTCAGGATCTGGTTAATACAAACATTTTAAGATCAAAATGACAAGTCTGACAGCAACAGTTAGAGAGGGGCCACAGTTTTCCCATGCAAAGTGAATTGGAGCAAATCAATGGAGCCGGAAGCGTGCCCATGATCACTTCTTATTTAGTATGTGCCGGCTAGCGCGTTAGCTATGTCAATTTAAATATAGTCTATGCTTTATACCCTTGTTTGAAATGTGCCAGTTGGTTCAAAATTAATTCACAATTGGCTTTTTGCAGCCTTTTTAAACTGATCCCAAGCATTCAAACTGGGACTTTGAAAGTCACACTCTTGTTAAATCCAGAGAAATCCAGGTATCTTTCCCTCCACAAATGCACACAGCTCTTCTACCGTCTACAACATTCTCACAAACTGAACGTCTATTTCTGCTAAACCCTGAGGTTCATCTGTCAGCGTCGCCATGGTTATGTCTCAATTCGACAGTTTCACACTTCGTTGGGTGCATTTAAAGGGCTCTCAAGTAACTTCCAGTGCCACAAGGCCTGTCCCATTTCATGCACCCCATGAATATGGCCGACAAATGTGCCCTGCGTTTCCATGGAGATCAGCCATGAATGAAGCGTGCATCTGAGCACACCTCACACACTGCTATATCCCATTATGCACCAAGTATGACTTCTTCTATGGGAGAAACAAGGTATAGTTATGAAATACAAGCTACAATTGGGAAAAAAATACCCACTCAGAACATTATATATGCCTATTGATACTCAAAGGGAAAGATTAATTCCTCACTTCATTCAATCTAAACAGAAATAAACGCCTGCAACGATGATACCTTGACTCTTCAATGAAATAAAGAATTAAAAATAGAACTGCAATTATTTCAGTGTCCATTTTACACATTTAGGTCATGAGTCAGCAGCCGTTTAGCTCATAAGTCAGCAGACGTCACGGTTGCTAGGCAACGTAACGTAAGCGACGCAACGTAAGAGCAGACAGCAGTTGACGTATGCTCCGTGGTGTAGGGCTGTCCCATTTCGGCATGGCCTTTGCAGCCAAGGGAGGCTACACGGAGTACCCTTTGAAGTGTGCAACCGTCATATTCAGACACGGTCCATGTTTGTTTTGGTTCATTTGGCTCCGCCCAAACGAGAATGCTGCTCTGTGATTAGTGCCCTTTAGCCCACCAGAGGCCCAGTCCTATGGAGCTCAACCGTTACTGCCCCCTCCAGTTCCATAAATATTCCATAATTTTTTTTTCCATAGACTTTAAAAAGAAAAACTTTAAAAATTAAGAGTTGACAGACATCGAGGATGTCTGCATATTTAAAACACAAGCTTCTATGAAATATTTTAATAACTCATTGTTTTATAAAGTTTCACAAACAGATTTTAGATGTTTCTTGTGTCATTATTTCTACAGAGCTGATCAGCTCTGAGCTTTCAAACTTTTAATATTTTTTGTTTGGAAAGTCTATGAGAAAACTGAATGAATGAATTTGAGCTTGCAAATGTCACAAAAATCTATCTTGATGTCCAAGGTTAGACAGGGCTGTGCAATTTATCTAATTTTAAATTGAGATTCAGTCCTGTCAGGGTCTTTTTAAATAAAGAGGTCCACAGCCGATCTTCTGTCAGTAAAAACATGTGGTTTGGAGCAGACGCAAAGAAGAATTTTTGTTTTAAGTGGCAGTGAATAAAGGTCCTAAATTACACAAAATGGACTCTTGTGAGCTCCTCAAAAATATACCCGTAGTCGGATTACTCAAACATATGAATAAAACAAAACACAAGTTTATTAGTCTGTCTACATCTCCAAACCTCAATGTGCTCTTTCACCTTGTGATGTCATGAAGTGGTAGTTTTCAAGTTAACAGCTCCTTTTACATTTAGTTCAGTAGAGATTGGCAATTCCAGGGCTGAAATGATCCAAATGATTCTAGTGAAGGTGTATGGAGTTTAAAAACACAGTGGAGCACTTCCTTTGTTACAACATGACATCACAAGGAACAGAGTGTTTTCAGTTTGAGAGAAGAACTCAGCTCCAGGTCTGTTTGTTATGAGAAAACAGCAAAAAAATAGATCAAGAAATGGTGTAAGATGGGCCCTTTATAAGTCTGTATTGGTTATACTCAGAAAATTCATGTTTCATTCATGTGTTTTTGTTTATAATAGGACAAAACAAAATCTGAAATTGTGACTGACCAAAATGAGGTAAATAAAACAAACAAAAAGTCTTCATAATATTTTTGTCAAATGGCTCAGCCCTGAGACCAGCTCATGTGTCTGTCGTGGCTCCGTTCATTCTCTCCTCCTCCACTTTGGCCTTTAGGTGATCCTGACAGTGCGACAGAAACAGCTCCAGAGCCGAAAACCCCCTCCGACACAGAGAGCAGTGGTACAGTCGAAGCCTTTTAGCACCCGCACGTTTGGAAGAGTCCATTTCACAAGCGCACACACCGCATTTACCTCTGTTCAGCGCAGTCTGGTGCAACTCCGAGTGAGTCCTTAAGTCGGAAAGTTGGGAAAAAAACTTCGGGACAAGAGGGACACGGAAACTCCTCCTCCTCCTCCTCCTCTTCCTCGTTATCCTCCACCCTTTTAGGCACTTTTGGTTGCTTTAGCGCTTTGAAAGTATTTTTGAACTTTGTTTTTTGATGTGGATTTGGCAGCTCTTCCTTTGTCCAAACACTTTTCCGAATAGTTAGCTTAATCGGCGCAACTTTCTTGTCCAGATCTGTTTTTTCAATCAATTTACAATCTTTTGTAGAGTCTTCACCTGGATTATTTGCATTTTTTCCATTATTGTGGGGAGGTGTTGGGTGCTTTTTGGTGTGAGCCCATAGAGATAAATGGTGGAAGAAGACTTTGCTACATACTTGGCATGTGTAAGTACAAGAGCTTGGTCTCCTGTGTCTTCTTACCACTGGTCTAGGGTCCACTATAAATTTCCTACCTCTGCTATGCTTCTCTTTGCGATGCATGTAGAGTTTTGCAGTGTTGTTAAAAACCATATCACAAGACCGGCAGCTAAAAACACTTTTCGACAATCTTCCAGTTTTAGCCTCTTCTCCGTTGGAGCTTTCAGATGATTCCTTCTTATCGCATCTTTTCAATTTCACATGCCGCTGGAACTCTGCCTCATTCCGAAATGTTATGGAACAAAACTTACAAACGCTCTCCCCATCTGGAGCGCACACGGAAGTGGAAGAGGAGGAATCTTCTTCGGAAAGTGGAAAGTCTAAGGCAGGGCTTTCAAAATTGTCCAAACACGGAGGGGGAGAAGCTGTAGCGTCGCATGCAGCCTGCTGGTGGTGCAACAGAGCCTGTTTTTGAGTGAACGTTTTCCCACACGGAGCGCAGGCGTATGGGTTAGCATCTACAATATCGAGCTGCGTGCAAGCTAACTCCTCTATGGGATTTTCAGGGACGTTTGATAGCGACGTAGCATAAGTCGGACTGCTGCTAGTTTGACTGTGATAAAGCTGAGATGAACCTTCACAATTGTGTATTTGCAAAGAGGATTTAAGCGAGAATTCTTGCAAACAGTGTGGACATTGGTGAGGTTTTGGGAGCGCGTGCTGCGTGTCCTGATGCGTTAAGAGTTCAGTGGCGTAGGTGAAGGTCAGACCGCATTCACTGCATGTGAAGGGAAGATTTGGGGCAGACTGTGGCACTTGTGGCGGCCGGTGGTTTCGGCCTAGAGCAGTTTTGGACTCTGCTCGAGCAATGAAACTGGCGAGTCGCGTCAGTGTGTCGGCCGCGGTGCTTGTGCGTTTGAAAGCCTGAGGGGGCGGAGTCCAGCTGACGTCCATCATACTCCACTCACCTGTAGAGACGAAACAGAACAACAAGGGTTAGAACAGAGGAGGCATACTGCTGCCTCTAGTGGCCAGTGCAATTTCAAATACTACATGACACCACACAGGACTACCCTGTTTACAGGCAGCTGCAGAGTTTAAAGTGAGGATACCTGTTAGACCAATCACACTGTTCCTTATATCCCTAGACACTGCTCCTCCCTCACTCTCCCCTTTAGTCCTCCAGACTAAATATATATTATATAACGAAGTTGATGTAGTAATGGTTTGTTTATGTTCACTGCAAACTGCAAACCTACCTGAAGAAAACCTGCTAGACCAGTGAACACACATTTCTGAAATACACAGGATTCTTTGTTAATTTTAGCATTTCACAATATTTCAGGCTTTGCCCAAATACAAATAGATAACATCACAAGTTCAACCATAAAGATTAAAACAGACACTAGGGCTGTCAAAGGTGACAAAAATCAGAAACTACTTAATACTCAAACTAGTATCGAAACTTGTTTGAGCAGGTATCGATACTAAAAAAGTCACATTCACAGGACAGAAATGAACCTTTCCTGAATATCTTAAGAATAATCTAATAAAAAAAAAAAGAAGAAGAATCTTGAGCAGGATCAAGGATCAATTTCCTGAATATCTTTAGAATGATCTTGAGCTGTATCTTTCACAAGTATAAAACACATACACTAGTATACACCCATGGACCACTGTGGAACCTACCTGGACACAGATATAAGGCCACAAGGGAATAGAAAAGAAAGTACTACCAATTTAATGTGGAAAACCACATTCTGTTTACTAAAGAAAAAGTGTTTTTATTATCAGTGTGGTATCGGTATTCCTTTGTATCGTGACAACACCAAGAGGAAGGTAAATGCCTATGGTTGGCATTATAATAATGGTGAACACTGGTCCGCCCAAACATTATACTGTGCACGTGTATATTTTTAAGACAAAATTATGTTCCATGTCGTTTTAATGCTCTTAGATTTGGACATTTATGGGCAAATGTTCCATGTCGCCTTAATGTCCTTCGTTTGGACATTTATGGGCAGTTTTGAAACATTCTTTTTGCCCTGTTGTAGCGGAGTTTCTCCCAGAGAAAATGCGAGAATAAGACTGTGCATTTGTGAACTTAGCTTTCGAAAACTTCTTATTAAAATATGACAAAATCAATGCAAGTACATGTGCAAAAAGGACAAACACATTTTACTGTCTAAAACCTAACGATATTTTGAAGACATTTGGCGCTTATCAAGTTTAAAAATAAGAAAAAAACATAAAAAAGAGGAAGCTCAACTACCAACACTTAACGGTGAGAAAAACATGCGAATTTTCACTTATTTTGCACATATTATAATAAAACAAAACCATTTAAGATACACGGATTAAATGCTTTGGATTTTGAAGCTTAAAATCGTTGTGAAATCCTTAAAACAACTCTTCGGTGAACTCCTGCACACACTGGTTTTTGTTTGCTAATGTTAGCTCGGTGCTAAATGTGCCATTTCTGTCAAATTTGACGGGTTATTCTTTACTAAACTGAGCTCACCTCGTCTCTCAGACACAGCGGGACAGGTGCGTGGACATGTGGCCAGTGCACGGCGCGGTTAAAGCGGAAAATTGCCTGTTTTCACGCGGAGATTCTCGACGTGGAGCAAAGAGAAACTGAAGTTTAAGGAACCTCCATGATTTCACCTTTGGACTACTTCCGCTACGTCACTTCCGCAGAAGTTTAAAGTTATTCAGTAAATAGAAAATAAATAAATAAATTATTAATTTTAATATTAATATTTAATATTAATTATACATTATTATTATTCTTGTTATTATTATTATTATTATTATTATTTATTTTTTTATTTTTTTTAAAGGACATTGTTATGACAAAATGCAAAACATATATAACATGACAAATAGAATGCCCGGAGGGAGGCATACATAGAAAAACAATAGATAACACTGGTCAACACTAAATTTATTGTCTAAGATTTTTAGCTGATTTAGGATAATTTTGATGTGCTGAATACAAAAATCACATTGGTTTTGCTCAATCAGGTCAACGTTCTGAACTAAGCTACATATTTGTTTTTGGACGATTTTGTTTACATGTATGAGTATTTTCACATCATATGATGCAAAATTCTGTTATATTTCTCGCTATAAACAAATTCTGAAGATTTTGCATGTGCCAACTTATGACTAATTGTTTTTTTTATATTACAAGTGAATGAAATGGCTTCGACTAGAAGATCTTGCAAAAATAAGCCTGACATATTCTTCTACATCTGCGGTGAATACACCAATGTTCCTAACAGGAATCAAGTCACAAGTTTCATAAAGCGTGCTTACCATGCTTATTTTGGTATTAAACTTGGTGACCAAGATGACGCTTGGGCGCCACACATGGCATGCAAGTCATGCACCGAGTATCTGCGTCAGTGGACTAAAGGCAAGAAGAGTTGTCTGAAGTTTGGAATTCCCATGGTTTGGAGGGAGCCGACATCAATAGCTACTTCTGGGCTATTGATGTGACTGGGATCAACAGAAAGAACCGAAGCAGCCTCAAGTATCCTGACCGTGAATCAGCACGTCGTCCTGTAGCTCACTGTGATGAAATTCCAGTACCTGTCTTTGTAGAAGTTCCTGACATCAGTGACAAAGATTCCTCCAGTGTGGTTTTAATGATGATGCTCCACATCCTTTTTCCCAAAAGAAGCTAAATGTTCAGGTTTCCTGAGAATCTGGGATCACTGAGTGATGAGCAGGTGGAGAGATTCCATCAGGACATAAAAGAGATGGAGACCAGGTATCAGGGACGCTGGGATGCAGTCATGATGGCTGATTACTGTTGGACTCTGAAGAGAGACATCCCTGCTGCTGAGCATTCAAGGGGTTCATAAAAACAAGTTCATGTCCTGAATTTTGCACAATGATAACGTAACGTTCCAATTTACATGTACTTACCTTTATCAATTAACATAATGTAACATTTAATTAATACATTCTGTTAGAAAACTATTTTTTATCTCCTAAAACATTTTTTGGATGAGAAATATTAAAGAAAATCAACTGATAATGTCACAAAATTGTAATCAATTTAGTCAGAAGATTGGATTTTTCAAAATCAAATTAGCATAAAAACCTGACCTGACTAAGAAAAATTGATATCATTTTTGGATTAAGCGGTGCTAAATGGTCAATTCAGTTAAAAAAAACACAGACAACTTTCAAAATTTTTTTTTTTTGTAACCCAGTGTAATAATATAATTGTGGCTGGTATAAATAAAACTGAAAAGAGCACATAATGAAGCATCAGTCCATTCTCAGCTAATTTATGAAGCAGTTTTCTGTATTTAAACAAAAACATTTGGCAATATGTTCCTCTTTTTAGCATTGGCCAGGATCAAATGGGTCAAAAATAGAGACACCTGGGACATTTTTTGCATAAAACTGGGACAAATCACTGGTTTTAGATCAATCTGTTGGGACAGGGGACATGGGGCTCAAAATTGGGACTGTCCCAGATCAATAGGAAGGTCTGATCACCCTATAAAAATGTAATTTCTTTTGTTCTATTATTTTCTCATGCTAGGATGAGAGAATCTTCTTTACATGGTCTTAAATCAATCAATCAAGTGTCTTTAGAAAAAGCCCTCTGGTCCCATTGACTTCTATTATAATAATTAACCATCAAAGAAGCTGACACCAACAACCAAACAAAATGATTTTATTACAAACAAACAAATAAAATGACATAAACAGTGTCTGACTCACTTCACAGAAAGGCTTAAACACAAAGCACTGGCCTGTGGTCTCAGTGTTTGGCTCAAACTCAAATACCAGGCGACACATGTTTTTTACAATCGTGGAGTGAACAGAACAATAAAAGAACGATTTAAGGCTCAGTTACATTCAGCTAAAAACAAAAAGCTCAAGCATGGATGTGAAATTGTGGTCTGACAAAAAATAAAAAAATAAGTTAGCAGTTTTGTCAAAATACTAAAATTTCAAACTCAATTTAAATACTTTCGATACAAAATTAAGTCAGTATCGATTCCATAATGAACATTTAGGAACAGAATGTAATTTTCATACACAAAATAATATCATATTCGTTCTGGTAATTCTCAAAATATTCTTAAAACTGTTCAGGAAAGCTAAAATTTTGTCGTGTGAATGACTTTTTTAATATTGTTACCTGCGCTAATGGGTATCTAGTTGCGATATTAGTTTTAGTATCGATTAGTATCTGCTTTTCGATACTTTTGCAAACACTACAAGTTAGGCCACTACTAGTGAAATTACATTATAGAAACAGATACTTAGACAGTCATTTCTATTGTAAAAACTAAAATATCTTCACCACAGTTTCCTCCACAATTCACATTTTGCCGGAAGCAGAGGCTCCTCATGTTTAGGTGATTGTCTTATTCTGAACTTACAAAAACAGAAGAAAGCAAAACAAAACAAAAATTATACAAATGATTTGGAATGTGACATAAAAACCACACAGAGCTACATTTATTTGTGATTTTGTGAGAGGCTTAGGACCTCAACATTGACATCCGTCCCAGCTCTGGAAGTAAATTTCTCATTGATTTATCCCATAGACTTTCCAAGAAAATTGATATTAAAAGTCTGAAAGCTCAAGTCTGATCAGCTCTGTGGAACTAATGACCACAAGACTTATACTTTTATTTATCTGTTTCTGAAACTTTATAAACAGCTAGGTTATTAAAACATTTAGCAGAATCTTGTGTTTTAAATGTGTTTTTTGGACTTAAAATAGCCACATTATGGATATTAGTTAGCATGTAGCTGGTTAGCATGCAGCAGGTTAGCACGCAGCTGGTTAGCCTTCGCAGTACCTTTGAACTCTTCATATCTGAATTTTGCCAAAATTCTATGGGAAAAATTAATGGAGGATTTATTTGAAGTGGGCGGGGCTGTGGAGCTGCATTGAGGTGATTCATCTGGAGTTGCCATTTAATGAAGCACAAACAGTCGTTGTTTAGTCAATAGTTTGCCTGGCAAGTCCAGACTGAAAGCTCTCTATTTTTCATACAGTCTGTTTCCCACTACCTCCGTCGAACCTCAAGCCAAAACCAAACATGATCGTCCAATCAGATTTGCTTATTTCAGTGACACATGTGAAACAAAGGAGCTCATTGGTCACTCACTGTGTTTTGCTCATTTATTCTGCAGAAACCCTCAATGTTTTTCAGTCCTGTGATATTTTTGCTCTTTTGTTTTCCCTCATAAGTGGCCATATTTGTTTTGAGACAGACAGATTATGCATGTCCCTGACTGGCTCATCCAACTGTCAATAGTGTAGTATTTTTGAGTTTTTGAATTTGCAGCAGATCAATAAATTTTAGACTTTGGAGTTTTACAGTTACACAAATAATTATATTATAGACTTTTGGTGTCACCATCATTTCAAATCAAAAATAAAAACATTACACTGGAGTGTAGAAATTTATGTAAACATAAATTTCACAACAGCAAAAATAAAATGAAACAAATTTAAGAGTGTAACAAAGGCATTGGGCTGAAGCTGCTCTGTGTCCATTGGACCTCAAGTAAAACGTGTTCACCGAAAAACACTTAAACTGGCTTCATCCAAACAAACTCTAAAGCTGTGGACTCCAGTAGAGTTAAATATGCAAAAAACCATATGAACTTTCACTAAAATAAAACACAATCTGTATCGCTCTTGTTCTGGGAGAATGGAGGAGTACACTGTTAAAAAAAGTAGCATGCAAGCAGGGGCGTTGGCAGAAATTTGGGGGCCCAGGGCGGGAAGGCTAATATGGGTTTCCTCTAATGCAAATTAAGAGGAAGAGGGCCCAATTCTAGGCTGCTAACACCTTGGGACCCGGGACAATAGACCCTTTCCCCCCCCGTCGACTCTCCTGTTTGCAAGTTAAAACATTACTGCTTTCTCCCACTACTTTTTTTTTAACCTAAAATAAACTGCTCAATACTTGTTGGCATTAATTTAGCATTTATCATGGGGAAAAAGAAACATCAGGTCCCTTTTATAATTTTTGAAATAGAAATGATTCAAACTAAGAATATTTGACCTTAGTTTGAGTAATTTTAATTTGAGACAAACAATTTGCCAATGGAATATGACTTGGACTACTGTAATTAAAGCTACAGTATATAACTTTCTGGAGGTGGCTCATCATCTGTATGATTCCATGGAAACAAAGTTCAAACCATTCTTCAGAACATTCTCCAAGGAGATAAATAAGTTTTATGCCATACTGTGGAATATTATGGCCAAAGGAGTAACATTTCCATGGAAACAAGCAGGAAGAAGGCCCTCCTCCAGGCCAAATAATAGTCAGGTTTGCGGAGATGCAAGCCCGCTCAGAGTAAGGAATTTTTTCAGTGCAATAAACACAACCAAGATGAAAAACTAAAACATGCCTTTATGTTAGTGTATGTTTTAGTGAAAAAGTTCCATACAGTGGCTTTATAGATAAAAATGCTTGCAATCAAGTAGATATTTGAGAAAAATTGTCTTATGTAGATATATATTTTTTGCAGTGCTACTTCTGTGCATCTATGAGTTAAAATACTTTAGTTCAGAATATTAACCCAGACTGGATTTGTTTTGAGGTAAAATTTTTGTTTGTTAGTTTCATTTCTTCCACATGTAAAATGGAACCAGCCAATGCTCTCATCTCTAAACTACTCAAATCAACATTATCAGTTTGGGAATTAACCTTTTTTTTTGCAGTAAAACAAATCATATTTACCGTTTATATTCCAGAGTATTTTAAAAACTAAAGTCACGATGTTCAGGTCCTTTGATGCTACACTATAATAAAAGTCTAAAGTTACATCCAAATGTTTGTGCTTTGCCTCCAAAATTATTAAGTTCTGACATGGAGTAATTTATAAATTCACAGAGAAACTGATTGTACAAAGCAGATTTTTAAGTTGAACCACATAAATATGACAAAATATAAAGGCGAAACATGACCTTGAGTTCATGTCCAGTGATAAGACTTATTTACATTTACTCTGCTCTGCCTGTGCTAAAATCTTGCTTTTTCAAACCAGTGAGGACTTACTAGAGCAGCGGTTCTCAAACTGTGGTACCACACTTTACGTAATTTAAAGTCAATTCTATGTAAAGATGCACTGATGCCAATACTGACCTCAAATATAGACACTGATATCGAAAGATTCGCTGGATCGGGTATCGGTTTCTTGGTATGGGTTGTGTCGATATCGTTCTTGGCCTTTAACTGGATGTAATACAACTATTTAGAATGTCTCAGAATATTTGAACTTTTATTCATGCAAAGCTGTTCAGTCTAATGTGAAGAGTAAATAATAGTTACACAACACTATGGGAGTTCTGGTGTAATAATTTAACTGTTTTAAGGGAATAAGAGCCATTTCAGTCCCTACATTGGTATCAGCTAATATCGAGTATGAGCAGATACTCAATGTAAGTCAATGTATCAGTATCAGTATCAGAACTAAAAAAGCCATCACTAATTCTATCCTGTTTCCTTTCGTCCTGTGTAGTCTCGGCACGATACTAAAATTCCAAACTCAATTTCAATATTAAAGAAGACCATGATAATAAAAACACTATTTTTTTAGACAATGTACTGTGCTGTTCCACATTAAATGTTCGTACTCCCATGTGGCCTTATATCTTTGTACAGTAGTCTATGTGTCTTATATTTTTCATTCTAAAGATATTCAGGAAAGGTTCATTTCTGTCCTGTCAATGTTTTTTTTTAGTATTGATACCTGTTCAAATGAGTATCTCATTTCAATACTAGTTTTAATATCGATAAGTATCTGATGTTCAATACTTTTGACAACCCTACCTGGCAGTACTTGAACTGTTATCCATTTTCTCAGGTGATATTTGGTGTAAAGATGTTGAGAACCACTCCGCTAGTGTCCATATATGAAGTTTACACATTCTCACTGGAAGCAAATGAGCGACTAAAAACATTATTGAAAACTTTTAAAAGTGATTAGAACTTTGCGTGTTATAACGTTTCATTTGCATAACTTCCCTTTTGAAGTTAGTTTTAGTCATGAGTTACTCCAAAGAAGATGAGCATCCATCTCTTATAATACATTTAGTCTATGGGGAAAATAAATGGGTTCGTGCACAGTGTTTCGATCCCTTGACAGTGTTTCGATCCCTGCTTCCTTTTTGCAGAATTTCTGTGTTGTTTATCGACGATTTTGTATTTTAAATTTAAAGTGCTTACGACAGGTTGGACTACTTGATTTTCTGTTACCTAGGAACTAGAATGTTAACAAGGGCCAAAACGTGTCTAAACTACACAATGGTTATGATCAGACTAATACAAGGCATTTTTGTACATTCCTTTTCAACTTTTCTTCCATAACTATGATAAATATTTAGTACAAGTTCTATCCTGCCAAACCAAGCCAGAATTAGAAAAACATGAAAACTTGCCATATGCACTTTAAGCTTGTGCTTTACCAACTTACATCTTTGCTTCATTATCTCAAATTTGTCCTCTGCATTTGACCCATCCATCAGTGTCTCTGGGTTAAACCTGCATTTGACCCATGCTTCAGAGTCTCTGGGTTAAACCTGCATTTGACCCATCCCTCAGTGTCTCTGGGTTAAAGTACCTAGCTGGAGGACACTTGTGCATGTTTTGGGGTGTGGCTGTTCTGTTAGATTTGAAATACAGGTGAGTGACAGCAGCTCATCTTTTGTAGTGGCTCGGAGCGTCTGCAAACATATACTTGAGTCTGTAGGCCTCGGCCAATAGGAGCCCCACTTCCTCGTTGCCCCAGTGGATTGTGGGGAGGTTCTGCAGCAGCATCAGAAGGCCCTGAAACAATAAAAGGCGGGTGAGGTACACTTTATTGATAATTTGCAGTGACATCACGCTGGGAGTATTCAGCAGGTATGTCTATAGCAGAATGTTCAGCAGTTACCATTGTGAAACTATGTGCACATTAGTAAACAATGCCAAAAAAGTTTTAAAATTGTCTGAAAACTCAAGAAAAAATACAAAAGTGATTTAAAGAGCACACTTTAGGAGCCTGTGATCAATCCAAGTATTCATGTTTGAGTTTGATTTTACACAAAAAGGTGAGAGTGACTAACTGAAAAAATGTTGGCTAATGCTAGCATGTGACTGTAATGTTGTTTGGGAGGGACTTGTTAAACAGCTAAAATAAGCTCACCAGTTTTAGTTCAACCTAAACCAGCTCTTTCTGGTGAGATTGTGTTAAAACAAAGGGTTAAAGTCTAACAAAGCCTCCATATTTGGAATTCTGACCGCAAGCATCATCGCAACCAAAGAGCCAATCAATAGTTGTTGAAGGTAACGTACCTTCCCACCTGCACCACTGGTTTAACAGGGAGCGGGCACTTAGCAACGATGTCAATCAAAAGTGTTACTAACGCTAGCGGGACTGACCTTGGGAAAAGGCGGTGCCCGATTTTTCTGTTATTAATGTTCACATCTTGAGTTGGAGACATAATATCAAAATAGAATCACCCGGATCATGTAAGGTGAGTTAATATGAACATTTTAAAATAACAAGTCTGACAACAGCAGTTACAGAGAGGGGCCACAGTTTTTCAAAGTGAATTCGATGGAGCTGGAAACGCGCCCATGCTCACTTCCTATTTGGAACACAGCAGCTAGTATGTTAGCTATGTCCATTTATATAAACAGTCTATGAGTCAGACCTAAACCTCTATCACACGGTTATAAAGGGCTCAGAGGACAAACCTGGAAGTCTGCGATGGAGAGGATTTCTTTACGCCATTTTATGAGGAATGCAGCGCAGACATACAAGTGGAAATGGGAGAAGCCCTCGGACTCTGCCTGAAGAACAGATGAAAACAGAAACATTACAACTTTATAAAGTTTAATATGTGTTTGTGAGTTACCAGTCAAGTGTGTGTGGCATTGTGTTACCTGTCGAGTGTGTGTGGTATTCAGTGTGTGTTGTGTGTGTATATATATGTGTGTGTGTGTTGTGCTTTACCTGATAAGTGTCCCAGAGGCGGATGGTGCAGCGCAGAGGCAGCTCTCTCATTAGGAGATTATTCATCCAACGAAACGCAAATTGTAAATACTCCACCTCGTACCGACGGAAGTGCACGTGGACGCCCTCTGCAGGACACAACACACAACAACATATTTAGTAGACGAGTGATAGAGCAGCCAGTATAACCAGTATATTGTCCAGTTTAAACAACAGATTTATGAAGTTCAGACAAACATAAAACTAAAACAGGAGTCGAGAACAGACCATCGATTCTGCTGATGAGCTCCTCCAGCGCCTTCACTTTGTTCTGGATCCCTGGCTGAGCAAACGTGTAATTGTCCTGCAAAAAAAATAAAATAAATAAATAAATACATTTTACAACCCACACACACAGACAGACAGACAGACATATAGATATATATACAAACACACATAGTGTATTTGTATGAATTAGTGCTGCACAGCTCCCGTTTGGCTCTGTGCTCTTGAAGCTGCTCGTCACCTTTAAATTCTATTAGTCTAATATTGTCTCACACTCTGATGCTTCAGCACAGACCTGAATGCCATCCAGCAGTTTGCTCATGCACCAGAAGCTGTCGGCCTCGATGTTCCTCTGAGTTTCTACAGGAAGAGCCGCTACGTCAAAGTTCTCCATGTCCTTCTCTGGAATCATAAGATGAATAAGGGAACAGGTTTATATGTAAATCTGATGATCATCATAACCAAAATAATTGCGATTAACAATTATATCACAGTAATGATTAAAGTTGCTGACTGTTTTAAAATATTATGGATTATAACATTAATATTATGAATAAGTTCCATGTTTAAACAACTCTTGGAGTATTGTACTTTGTTATCAGTGAAAACACCTATGATTCAGCAGAGAAAACTAGGGACTGAAATTTAGAGGCCCAGGCAATAAGCCTGGCATGAGCCTCCCTCTAATATAAGTTAATAGGAAGAGGGTCCAATTCTGAGCCCCTAAGACCATAAGTAGTTAGGTAAGATAAGTAGCTTTTTTCTGCACATTCAAATGATATAATGGTGATTATGATGATTAAATAAAATGTCCCACAAGCGATTATTGTTAACCCTTTTATCACGATAAACAATATTACTCTTGATTGTCTCATCCCTAATTTAAGAACACTACCAGTCAAAAGTTCGGACATGCCCTGACATTCAGTGACATCAAATATATGAAGCAAGATATATGTAATTATGTAGTAAAGAAAAAAAGGTAAATAATTCTTCTAATAAAAAAATAATAATTGTATATTCAAATCCTCAGAGCAGCCACTTTGACGTACCCACAAACTCCGACAGGAATACGACAAAGAAGGGAGTGACCAGGTCGTTGATGCCCTGGACGTATCCAGAAGCCGGGTGTCGGATCGCCCAGATGAACAGGATACGCTCAAACACCTAAACACATACACACACTTTATCACACACAAGTAACAGACTGTAAATGGGGTCCCACAGTTAGTTTGAAATCATTTTCCAGGACTTTCCCAGGACTTTCCCAGGACATTTTAAGTTTTGTAATCACAGCGTCTACAAACAGATCACCCCTTTTTCATGCAGTTTTTATATTAAAAGATATCTGTACCCCAAGTCCACAATTATTGCAAATTAATTATACACCAAGGCAAACATTCTGTATTTAGTTATGTAGATGATCCAAAATATTTTCTGGTAGATGTGACCCCAGTCGCTTAAAATAAACCAGTAAGTGTTGAAGGCTCATTCTTCTCATTTGAATGGTACTTATGGGTCTAGTGCTGTACTTCAACACAGGAAAATAAGGGATGCCTATGTGTAACTGTCCCGCTAATCAGGCAAGATAAAGAGATGTGGGGGGTTTGGGTGTCCTCCCCCAAGTTATTTTGTGCAAAATAGATGTAATGTCCTGCATTTTGGTGGACTATGTGAGGTTTTTAAAAAGAAAGCAACAGCTTTAATATGGGATTAAAACCTATTAATTTGAAATCCAATACTACAGGAAAGCAATTATGGAGAATTTTTCAAGGGCAAAATATATATATTTTCCTATCTTCCATGCATTTTCATGTATGGAAAATAGGCTGTTAATTTTCCAAAAACTTCCAGGACATGTGGGAACTTTGATAATACAAATAAATTAAACTTTTCAAGACTGAGTTCAGAGCCACATTTTAAAGACATCCAGAGGCAACTCTGAACTGTAAACTAATACAAGAATCAAGAAATAAAAGCATCTTAATATACTGAGCTGTTTTGAATTTTAGACTTTCATTTAAAAGCAAAATTATTAAAGTTTTTTCACCAGAGTTGCGTGACTTCTATGGCCAAGTATAAAAATAATCTGATCTTTTAAACAAGCCACAGAAATAATCACTTTCAGGAAATGACTTTCATCACTTCCTGTTTCTCTGATCTGAAATCGCAGCTTCTTCCTCCAACAAAAACAGAACTGTCCAAGAACAGGTCTAACACGAGCTACACAGCACGTGAACTTATAAAGAACATACTAAACATACAAATACTAATGTTTTTTATGGGTTTACTGTTTTGGAAAGTAAAAAAATATTTCAAAGATGTCTTAAAATGTAACTTAAATAACTCTAAATATTTTACATGGACATTTAATACCCAATCACACGACTGCATAAGGCTAAGGACAAGCCGAACCAAAACGAGACAGGAAAGAGGCTTCTAGCTGTTTTCTTTTTTGCTTAAAAAAATGGAACACACTCCAAAGAAAAGCAAAACTGGACACACTGGTGACTCAATTGAAATGTAATAAACTGTTAACAAGCTTTTGTTTTTGTTAATGGACTTATATACACACATGCTCCTGTTTTTAATGTTTTATATGGAATTGTATACTTGTAATTTGTTTATTTTTCTGTTTGCACTGTATTTTAAACAGTGGGTTCCCCCTGTATGAATAAATATAAGTAAATATTCATATTCTCAGAGGTTCCTCCCTTTGCTTTGTGGAGCTCAAACCCTTGTCATTTTCTCAATGGGATTCATGATGAAGCCTCTAAAATGGTTTTCACTTCACAGCTAAGCCTTGTCCAGATCAAGAAATGCTAAAAGTGTAAATCGGGGTTCAAAACAAAGATTTTTAAACATCTATGTCAAGTTATTTTGAGTTTATTTGTGCATAACTACGTTTCATATGTGCTGTTCATAGTTTTGATGCTTCAGTGAGAATCTACAGTGTAAATAATCAGACGAGTGTGTCCAAACATTTGACTGGTTGTGTATGTTTTAGTCATTTTAAAACTATCAAAAAAATAAATAAAACTAATAATAATATTCTTGTAACTCCACAATGAAGAAAAATATTAAACAAAACTACACATTTTTATGAATTATTCTGCTGCTATGTTGTAAGCAAGGATTTGAAACTTAAAAGGCCCGAATAGCACCGTTTTTTAAAAATCTGTTTCTTCATCACAAACAGACCTGGAGTTGTGTTTTATTTCATTCACATGTTTAACACACAAACCCTGCATATTTAGGCTGAGTTCTTCTCTCAAACTGAAAACACTGTTCCACCTTGTGATGTCATGTGATAACACAGGAAGTGCTTCACTGTGTTTTTAAACTCCATACATCTTCACTAGAATTAATCTCTACTGAATTAAAGGTAAAAGGAGCCGTTAACTTGAAAACTATCACTTCATGACACCACGAGGTGGAAGCATTTTGAGCTTTGGAGATGTAACAGACTAATAATAAAGTGTTACACAAATGTGTGAATGAAACAAACACAACTCCAGGTCTGTTTTTGATGAGGTAACAGCAGTATAACATGGCTTAAAGCTCACAAGAGTCAATTTTGGGTAATATAGGACCTTTAAATAACTTTACCTCTTGCACGGCTGGCTGCTGAAATAATGGGATCAGAGGGTTGGTCCTGGGGATGTCGATGTGGATCTACAAACAAAAATATATTAACAAATATAATTATATAATTTTACGAAGGCATAGTATTACCAAAATATCACTACATCCGTAGCTTCCAAAATGACTTAGTTAGTAAGCAGTTACTTGTAAAACGTACACATCTTAAACTGTACCTGTCTGTATGTGTCCCGATGCGGCTCGTCACTTCTGGAGTCATAATATTGTTCTATGAAACCAAAGTATTCCTCTCGTTTCCTCTGCAGAACATGCTCACGGCGCTCTCTGTTGGCTGGGAGGTAACCCTGTATAAAAATGTGTCAAGGTTCAATTATAAAATAACAACAATATTTCTTTAACACTATATGCTTTTGTTAACAGAGGGAAGTTTAACAGCCCTGTGTGCAAGCAAAATGTGTCCCTCTCCACTACAGATATATAATGTAAGAAATTCTTAAAGTCAAAACAAATCTGATGTGTACTGTCTGCATCGAATTATAAAGCGTTTATTGTCTGATAATCAGGAAGTGTGCCGTTAGCCTGCTAGCTGTTGTTAGCTTTACTGTGACATTAAACTCCGCTCTGGTCTCTGAGAGTTGTGCAAAGTGCTTATAAACTCATCATGGTGAATAATTAGGATGTTCTAAATGCATAAGATAAGTGAGGTATAACTTTGGACCACGGCAAACGGTTTTGCAACAGTAAAAATCAGGTACAGAGACTTTAAGCTAACCAGAGCATAAACACGTACAGTAGATTCAACTGTAATTTATTTGAAAAACAACAGGACTTAAAGTGTTTAGTCTTGCACATTAAATAAACCCAGAGACAAACATGGTTCCACTCACAGACAGCAGTCTCCAGGTGATGGGACGGACTTCTCGGGGAATCCCAGACCAGCTGTGCTTTCGGAGTTCATCTAAAAAAAATAAAAAAATAACAACACAGAAATATTAAGACATATTTTGGTATTTTTCTGTTCTATGATGAGATTTGAGCTGTACAAGTTTGAATTATTATTATTATTAACACAAACTCACTAATTAAGTGTTTCTGCCCCCCCCCCCCCATTGCATTGGTAGACGGTTGCACATATCCAGAGTTTAAACCTGCCGTATCACACTCATGATTTCCTGTTTGTGTCTCAGTCAGTTTTAAATGTGGTTTACAAACCTCAAAGCTTCACATGCTGCTGTCATTATTAATTCTCCACACAGAACATGATAAACTGCCAGCCACAGCTGCCCTGGGACAGAGAAGTGAGGCTGACAGTCAGCACCGTTGATCCCACCCACCACCAACCCTCACACACCACATTCATACACAGGCAAGGTATGTGAAGTGTCTTGCCTAAGGGCACAACTACAGCATGCAACTGACCATCTTGTGTCATAAAAACAAATATCCTAACGTAAATAAATATTCTTTAACCCATTCCCTCGTACCCAGGTCAGTGTTGGACGCAGACAGCAGAGCTCTGAACTTGTCCAGGCGGCTCTTCTCGCGGATGGTCATGGGCGGAGCTCCGGAGGAGTTCTGGTCTGAGATCCGAGCAACGAGAGGGATGATAGGGCGAGAGGGGGGCCGCTGTGTGGAGCCGAGGTCTGGAGAAGAATTACAAATATACTGAAATGTTATATACAAGTACCTTTAAACAATGAAATCTGTTATGTTTGTTTGTGTATAATGAAGGTTTGGGTCGTCAGGCTCATTAGGCTGTAGTTAATGTGATATTAAACCTTTATCAAGCTGTAGTTATTGTGATATTAAACCTTTATCAAGCTGTAGTTAATGTGATATTAAACCTTTATCAAGCTGTAGTTAATGTGATATTAAACCTTTATCAAGCTGTAGTTAATGTGATATTAAACCTTTATTAGGCTGTAATTATTGTGATATTAAACCTTTATCAAGCTGTAGTTAATGTGATATTAAACCTTTATCAAGCTGTAGTTATTGTGATATTAAACCTTTATCAAGCTGTAGTTAATGTGATATTAAACCTTTATCAAGCTGTAGTTAATGTGATATTAAACCTTTATCAAGCTGTAGTTAATGTGATATTAAACCTTTATTAGGCTGTAATTATTGTGATATTAAACCTCTTATTAAACCTAGATGTACCTGTGGACTGCAGGTCTGGTTCACTGCTGGACTGGACCATGGTCCCGTTGTGGAGCTCATGGTTGTTCCCAGAAGAGGCTTTCTGCTCCTGGGAAAGAGAGAGGGGGAGGGGCCTGACTGTGGAGCTCTGACTCTGGAGCTGGAGAAATACACAACAGACAGAGTGGCTTTATTAAACAACAGAAACTGTTTAAATGTTTTAAATTATTTTCCCCATTATAATCTTACAGTTGTATTTTTATTGATTCATGTCTGATTGATTAATTCTGTTTTGCAGAAACATGCTAATGTTTGGGCTTTTGTTCCTGGGGCAAAAGTCTGAGGCTGACAGAATGAAACACAGACTCCACTTTAACGACAGGAAAACTGGGTTAAAAAAATCTGATCCACATCCTTTTGTTGAGGTTGGAGGACTGGCCCTCTCAGTGCTCTGTGCATGACACTGCTGTTTTGTCCTGCATTTGAATACTGTGTGTTATACACATGGACATGAACAGCCTTCTAGATAATACCTTTCTCCGTGTATAAATACAGGGCTCATTTGTAATGTAACACATGTGTCGCTGTCTGTACCTTCACTCTTCTGATATCAAATAAAAACTTCTTTCATCTCTCTGCCTGGTCTGAAATCACTTCCTTTACAGTTACATATTATTAATACGTTTCTGATCAATTCATATTAATATGAACAAAATAAATGTAAATAAAATAATACGTAAAATATGTTCCGCTGATACTAAACCCAGGCCATAACCTGTCCTCTCCACAGCCTCACACCTGACTGTTGGAGCCGTGTGATGGAGGCAGATGTGACGGAGGCGGATGTGACAGAGGTGGTGGTGTAAACTCCTCCTCCTCTTCATCGTCCATGTCCCAGGCGTCGTTTGTGCTTCGGGCAAATTCATGGAAACTCGATGCCTTCTTGGTTTTCACGTTGTTCAAGTTCAGCTTCGTTTCTTTCAGATATCTGCACACATCCACAAATATAGAAAAGAGATTAAGGATTAAATGTTTATGTGTTGTTTAGGTTAAAGGAAAAAAATAAACAGGAGAGAGACAAATATTATAAGGTCAGTGTGAACAAAAGACAGTTAGAGCAAGCACAATTAAAACAGATAACATGATAATTAAAGGTGCACTAGGTAACTTTTCAGGTAAAGGGTACGCAACCTGTTGGTGGAGATGTTTGCCTGGAACTTTCAACAATATAGCATTAAACTAGTCTATCTTGCATTTTATTACAGGTTGTTTTATTGCTAAAAATACATTATTAAACAGGTGTATATGTGACCTGTAACTAAGCCCGATGATGTAACCTGCTTGGCATTATAAACGTTTATCCATTTCCATGCAGACAAGACAGCTGATGCTCCACCAGAAAAAAGTTACATAGTACAGCTTTAATAATAAAGCATAATTCAAAATAAATATGTCCAAAGGTTGAGCCATGCGTGAACAGGACACAGGTGTTATCAACTGGAACTGTAAATAAATTAATATAAAAAAAAAAAAAAAGACAAATTCATATGCAGAACAGACCCAAATAAAAACATGGAGGCATGAAGTTTGTGGGTGGAGTTTGTGGGTGGAGGTTCAGGTTGTGGGTGAACTCACGTGCGGCGGAGCTTTGGGTCGAGGGGTGGGTGCTGCGCTCCGTACACAGGCTGAACACTGAGCACAAACGCACACCACATGTATATACAGATTTATAAATGTGTAAGGACACGGGACAACAGGGCTGTAATTCCACTAAAGAAACTCACTGGACTAAAGACGTGTGCTGCCGCTCGATTGGTCATCCTAAAAGGGGGTGGCAAAAGGTCTCAAAACTATTACTATAAGCGCTCTCTCTGCTGATCAGGCACTTTTAAAACTGCAGCAAGATTTTAATGAAACCCAAAATTTCCTCAAGAATCTCACATATATGTACATGATTTTTTTTTTATCTTTAAGTGATGTGCAAGCTACAATCTTTATACACTACATGGTGAATTGATTGAAAGAGTCCCCACCATAGACTGTATATATAAATGGACATGGCTAACCCACTAGCTGTCACATTCCAAATAGGAGGTGAGCATTAGTGCGCTTCTGGCTCCATCGACTCTGGCTCCATTTCACTTTCTATTGAAAAGCTGTGGCTCCTCTCTCTGTAACTGCTGCTGTCAGAATTGACATTTTGGTCTTAAAATGTTCATATTAACCCACTCTACATGATCCTGTTTTTTTTTTATTTCACTTTTGTGACCGTAAATCAAGATACATTACATAACAGGGAAAGAAGGTGCCTGATTGCTCTTATTCATGAGGTTGCTCCCGCTAGCGTTAGCAACAGGTTTGATTGACACCGTTGCTAAGTGCCCACTCACAGCTAAACCAGCCTTGCTCCGGGTTGGCTCTTTGGTTGCTATGATAGTCGCAGGCAGAATTCCATATGTGGGTCTCTGCTCCAAATTGGCCTCTATAACTGCCAGCCTCAATGAGCCTTGATTCATTTGACTGGAGCTGAACGCTGTGGGTGACGTCACACTCACTTAGTCCATGTCTTTATACAGCCTGTGGGTCTAATACAGCGAGTCTTGGCTCTAGTCTCCCATAGAAATAATCAGGTAAATACCTTTTGGATAGTTCATGGTGAAATACAATGTATTGAACAGGGTACATCTGTTGAGAGATTCAGAAGAATCTAACATGAATCTGACATAAAATACTAATTAGTCTGTGATTAGCTAACAGGTCAAACATAATCTGATCTTCTGAAACATGGCCTGAAATTCTTCGTCTCCATGGTAACAGTGCACTGTACTAAATAATCATAATGCGTTTTTAGGTCATTTTAAGCTCATGTGCTTTCTTTGGTAACGGTCTTTTTCTGTTTAAAGGGCCCATATCACACTATTCTCTGATCTCTGTTCTAATGTTCTTTACTCATCACAAACAGACCTGGAGTTGTGTTTTGTTTCATTCACACGTTTAACACACAAACCCTGCATATTTAGCTAGAGTTATTCTCTCAAACTGAAAACACTCTGTTCCACCTCGTGATGTCATGTGGCAATACAGGAAGTGCTCCACTGTGTTTTAAACTCCATACTCCTTCACTAAAATCATTTGGATCATTTCAGTCCTAGAATTGCCAATCTCTACCCAACTAAAGGTAAAAGGAGCTGGAACAGAGCATTTTGAACTTTGGAGATGTAGACAGACCATTATTAATTATTTTTCATTATTATTACAATGCTGTTGACCTCCACAGGCTGCATACACCTCCTCTTCATCCACAAACTGCATATACCTCCTCTGCTCCAGTCTGTGTGTTATCAGAGGAGTCCAGGGACAGGCTCATATCACTAAAGACTTCCTCTTTAACTGTCTGTGTCTGTATCTGTGTTTGTTCCACTCCTCCTGCTTCTCGTCCTTCTCCTCCTCCTTCTCCTCCTCCTTCTCCTTCTCCTCCTCCTGCTCCTCCTCCTGCTCCTCCTCCTCCCCCCCTCCCGCTCACATTTTCCTCGCTCTCCTCTTCTACCTCCGCCTCCTCCTCTTCCTCTTCCTCCTCCACAGTTTCACTCATCACGACAGACCAGAGACACAGAGACACGCCCAAGACTCAAAGATCTGCGGCTCAGGTTACCTCCTCCTGTGTGGTGTGAGGCCAAACAACAGCTCTGGACTCAACAAGGTGAATCGTTTTTAAAACATTACAATGACGTTAACAGATAACCCTGTGTCATGTGACCATTTCATCCGTGCTCTAGTGTACAACACTTTCGATGCTGAGGAATAGACTCGATACTCAATACTGATCTCGAAATCACAATGATAATAAAAACCCTTTTTCTTGAGACAGTTTACTGTGATGTTCCACATCAAATGTTTGTACTTTGTTTTCTATTCCCATGTGGCTTTATATCTGTGTAATCCCTCAGTGTCCAGTAGGTTCATAGTGGTCCATGGGTGTAAACTAGTCTGTTTGTCTTATACTTGTTCTGATACGGCTCAAGATCATTCTAAAGATATTCAGGAAAGGTTAGTTTCTGTCTTGTGAATGGGACGTTTTTAGTATCGATATCTGTTCAAATGAGTATCTAAATTCAATATTAGTTTTAGTATCGATTAGTATCTGTTTTTTTATCATTAATTGATGTTTTGTTCTTTGTTAAAGTCCACGTATTGCATCACAACCTCCTATATTCCTGTGTGTCAGATACCCTTACATGCGATAACCTCGTGCGTCCGATGCCTTCCAATATGCCTTTATCCTTGTCTGGAAGATGTCCTCCCATCCTCCTATATTCCTGTGTGTCAAATGCCGTCCCACCCTCCCATAACATAAATGACCAGAGAAACATTTACTGATTCTTGTTTAAAGTAAAAATATTGCCCCAATTTTATGCATTACATACATCTGAAAACAACCACTGTACATATATAAAACCACTGTACATATATAAAACCACTGTACATATATAAAATCCTATACCAACTTAAAAAAAATGAAATCACATGATATGATAACGTCAGATTTTTATCAGTAAACGGCAGTGACAAGTTCAAACTTTTCAAAACGATAAGGTGTAGGAACAGGCTTTTGACAGGGTATAAATTCAACACAAGGCAATACAAATACAGGAGAATAAAGACAGAATTATTGTAGGTTTCATCTAATTCTTAGTTTGATTAATTAACAAAAGAAGTAGGCAAATATGAAAACTTAACACAAAAACAGTGAAGATACGACTATGCTACTGACTAGAGGACTTCTTGTAAAATATTTAGTAGCAAATATGTCTAATATTTTGCATAAGTGCATACAATATTCGTCATGTATTGTTTTGAAGTAATTTCTGATATATTGTAATAGTAATAAAGCTGCTTCTCCCAGCTCATGTCGAGTTGTCGCTTATCTGTCTTGTCTGGTTTCTCTTCAAATAGAGATTAACACGTCACTAAATAAGATGAAGACAATTACGTCATAATAATTCATGTTTAATCCAATTAGTTGTTAAATTACCCTTCTGCGGTTGTGTGTATTCTATTTTTAAACTACTACTTACACTTGTTTTGAAGTAAAGTAATCCACACTTTTTGACAGGTTTCATCTTGCAAGTCATAGCATATTGTTCACCAAAAATAAAAATATATACATGATTAGCAGCTTGTCATGTAATCTGGTCATTACTTACAACTATACATGGTTATACCAGTGAAAATAGGTGATGATTTGACCACTAACCTTCCGGGAACCTTTGCGTTTCTCCTCCAAAAATTGACCCGGTTTTCGGTGGCCATGCTCGTATCCCACAGCCCCCGTCAGACCGACACACATCCAGGCTGCGTACACCTCCAAAACATCGGGGAAAAGCTTCGGTATTCCGCCCGGGACTCTCGGATCATCTGTGAACACGTCTCCAGTCGACATTCGTGGGTTTAAACAGCAGGATTATAGTTTTATTTCGCTAAATGTGCCTTGTCGGAGGAGGATGATGTGGGAGATAAACTGTGTGAGCCGCCATCTTGGAGCGGGTAGACGGGCGCGTGATTGGTTTGTGCTAGAACAGGTGCAGCGAAGGTAGCCAATCCACAAACACGGAACATTACAGTGCTTTTTCATAAAATAAACTAATAATAATTTTCTTTTACGTGTTATGGGCAATATATTAAGCGTTATGTAAGTTACAAAATGGTTAAGTTTTAAGTTACAGCAGAAAACGTTAACAACATAATGAAGCAAATTATGGTTAAGTGAGCTATATTAGATTAGCATAAACGCGGAACATTACGGCACTTTTTCATAGAATAAACTAATAATACTTTTCTTTTACGTATTATGGGCAATATATTAAACGTTATAAAAGTTATAAAAATGGTTCTGTTTTAAGTTGCCGAAAACGTTAACAAAAACATAATGACGCAAAGGATGGCTAGGAGCACTAAATTAGTTTAGCATAAACTTTAACGTTAGCTTGCTGTTTTTCGTTTGAATTGATGTTTTACTGAACTTGTGAGTGAATCAATATTTTCGTCGTCTTTTCTTTATCATGTTACTCTATTATAACTAGAAAATTACATTTAGTTAATTTTTATTCCACAAACTCTACCTGTAAAGTAACATTCAAATTTCCACTGTCAGATATACTCATTGAAGCTGGTAGTGCACTTTTATACCCAGTCTTTTGCGATTTACACACGAATTTTCACATCAAATCTATTTATTTGCATATATAATAATGGATTGTTATAGAAATCACACAATTTACTGTTTGTTTTCTATAATTTACAGAAAATTTGAGACAAGGCCAACTAGAACAGATAAGGTAAGTAGATAAAAACTTGCCTATTCTTACCCCTCATTTTAGCTGTAGCGGTTCAGGTTGCTATCAGAAAAAAAGGCTAATAAAGTGTTTAATTTGGCTATAAATATACAAAAATAAAATAAATGGTATATAGAGTGTGAATTTGATAACTTTCTTCCACACTGTATTGTTCCATTACAGGCTGTTTTGCACTTGTCCACTGGAGGGCACATTTTCACTGTGTAAATAAACTCAAGCCTGTTTTTCCACTTTTTGTTTAATGTCAATATTTGACAATGTTTAACAAATGCAGTTTACAGTGTATTTCCTTATACAGACAGGAGTGGGGAAAGAAAGGAGTTAAAATAAACTACAAATTACACATACAGTCCCATGGTAATTTCACTTTCAACCTTGTATGTAAAATAAACATAATAATTTAAAGGTTTGAAATGTAATTAGTAGCTCACTAAAACAAAACACAAACTCGAAAGTTCTACTCTTCTTTAGTTTGCACTGTTTCTCATAGAGAGCTCGGGATCAAACATTAAAACATGTTTATAGAGATACATTAGCAAAAACAAAAAGTAGATAAAAAAAAAGAGCTGTGGAACAACCCCATAAACTCCATCACTACCATAGAAGGAGCTAGTTTAGTTTAGTAACTGGGTTAGTAACCAGGTTTAGTCCTGATTTAGTCAAGACTAAACTAGGGCTAAACCTGGACTATAACATTGACTACACCATTGTCTAAACCAGGGACTAAACCAGAACTGAACAAAGACTAAACCAGAACTAAACCAGGGACTAAACTAGGACTAAACTGGGACTAAACCAGGACTAAACCAAGAATAACCAAGGGACTAAACCAGGACTAAACCAGGACTAAACCAGGGATTAACCAGGACTAAACCAAGACTAACCAAGGGACTAAACCAGAACTAAACCAAGACTAAAAGCAGGGACTAAACCCTGAACCACAGTGAAAGATTTCCACAGTCGTCATATTCGTCTCCCCTGAGCAGCTCTTTTATGTTGCTCCTCTCTGTTGTGTAAAAAGTCTATTCAAACACATTCAAATCCAGGTGAGTGGGTCCGGCTGCTCGTGTCTTTGTTTATTCAAATGAAATCAGAGCAGCTCCCCTCAGTCCAACGAACTCCAACCGAACATGGACACAAGGTGAGGGCTCTGTTTTTATCTTATTGTTAAATTATGTTTTTATGATTCTGATTCTGAGAAATTGTTTTCATATAGTGGGGATGCTAAGTCTGTTACTATTACAGTTTCCTCTAGGCCTAATCTTAACCAGACTGACTTTCAACCATCTTTTAAAGGTGCACTATGTAACTTTTCTTGTGCAGAGTCTGCGACCAGCTTGTCTTTATGGAGATGTTTTTGCTTTTTCTCGTAATGTTCTACTGTATGGCATTAACCATCTTGCATTTCTATTCAGTTACAGGTGTTTAAAATGCTTCTGACAGGTTGGACTAGTCATTTTACTAAAACACACTTAAGTTCATTGTATTTAAGAATGTGATGATAATGTGTACAAAAAATGTACACATTATCAAGTTTTGCGATTTTTCATGTTTAAAATTTTACTACCTGGTTGGAAATCCTGACATCCCATGAGGGAATTCCTTAACTGTTACCTAGCAACGATGTAGTACCCTGAGCTAAAACTCCTCATGTACACAGAAGATATTGACAAATACAAATACTGTACTGTAAATGGAAACACCTTTATTTTGTTGAGTTAATACTAAAGGGTCAGTATTTTGTTGAGTTAATGCTTAAAGGGCAGGTATTTTGTTCAATTAATGATTAAAGAGTTGATAAAATGTGCTTTTGTTAAAATTGGGAGATAATTTTGGATGGAATTCTGAGTCTCCCTTTATCTATAAGTTTTAGAAATCTCTACTTCCTGTACTTTTCAACACATATTTAATTTTTTTTTTAATCTTCATAAATTGCTACTTGATTTGTGTAAAACTATAATTTATATAAAAAATGTATATACATATTTCCCACCAAATTAGGTCAAAATTAGAAAATCATAAAAACCTGCCATACAGACTTGAACCTTGAAAATACCACATTGCTATTGAAGGCGGGGTTGCTTCTCCACAGATCTGACATGTAATTTGCTGCTTCACTCCACAATGATAAATACATTTAATGCCACACCATGGAACAGTACAGATGTATTACACAAGTAGCTCTTGTTAAGAAGAGTTTTATTGTTCGATAATAAGAAACTGTGTGTTAGCTAGTTGTTGTTAGCTTTAAAGTCATTTCAAAACTCCGCTCTGCTCTCTAAGAGTTGTGTAAAGCACTTATAAACTCATCATGGTGAATCATTGCAGTGTTCTGAATGCATAAGATAAGTGAGGAATAACTTTGGACCCCTGCAAACTGTTTAAAACCAACTAGTTCTGTTTTTCTTGTTTTTAAGGCACAAAAAATTAGGTACAGCACCTTTATCCACTTGAGTTACTGTTCTATAAATGCACAAATATAAACTCTGTATTTTCCCACTGTTTCTAAGGTGATGGTTGGACTCCAGTCTCCAATCAAAATCAGCCTGAACTCAGTTTGGACCATGAGGGATCGGCCGTCTGCAGGAAAAGGTAGGACTGTTTTTCATTTCGACTTAAAGTGCATATGGCAGATTTACACGTTTTTATTATTCTGACTTAGTTTAGTGGGAGAGTATCTTTTCTAAATATTTATCATAGTCGAAAAATAAATGTAGAAAATTACAGGAAGTAGCACTCAGTTGTAAAACCAAATCCCTCTGCCTATGTCATCAACACCGAACAGGTTAAACCTTCATTTAATCATAACTGTTGTGCAATTTAGACAAGTTTTGGCTGTTGTTTACATTACGGTTGCTAGGTAACAGTTATGGAATTACCTCAGTTATGGTGCTCATCTCCAACCAGGAAGTAAAACAAACCAAAATTGGCTCTTGAGTAACTTGTCCTATGCACTATGTCTTATGCAGCCTGGAAATGTCTGAGGAGCATTCGATCATTTGGTCCTATGTAAACTCTGCTTCAGGGGAGTGTTCACAGTAAAACACTGTGTTCTGCTGGTGGCGCTGTCACTCCAGGATGAGACACTGGTTATAATGTTTTGATTGGAAAGCTGTTAGGTGCAGTATTTTACACAGAAACCATCCGTTATGGCTTTTGTTGTTTTATTTGGGATTTTTCACTTTTATAATTAAAGGAGTTGTTTGTGTCTCTTACTGTTTAAAAAAGCCACTGCAATCCCAACTGACCCTGTCTGTCCTGCAGATAGAGACACTTACAAGTGTGTCTCATTCTCAGTATATGGACCATATTGTCCCTGGTATAGCATCATATTGTCCCTGGTATAGCATCATATTGTCCCTGGTATAGGACCATATTGTCCATGGCATAGGACTATATTGTCTCTGGTATAGGACCATATTGTCCCTGGTATAGGACCATATTGTCCATGGCATAGGACTATATTGTCTCTGGTATAGGACCATATTGTCCCTGGTATAGGATCATATTGTTCATGGTATAGGACCGTATTGTGGTAGTTGTGGTCACAGTTTTCATATTGTGTAAAAGGTCATACTGTCCCCTCTCTAATCATGGAAGAGATAAGTCTGTCCTTGGTGGCTCTTTTTACTCCAGTGTCTCGTGTTATAATGTTGTGATTGTGAAGCTGTTTTGTGCAGTATTTTAGACTCAAACTTACATTTTGGCTTTTAGTTGTCATTTAGTTGAATAATTGTCCAGTAAATGAGAATACTGATGTGGGGGAGGCTTTATATCAGGATTTTCTAAGCTCTTTTTCACTCTGAAGAACGGTTTGTTCCTTGTAAAGTGATGTGGTACAAAATTTAAGAGAAAAATGGAGTTCTGTTTGCTTTGAGGATAAGGCTTTTTCCTATGTCTGACTTCAGAAGTAGCATACAGCATGTTTAATACTTTATAAACACATGTGTGTTTTCTTTACTGATACTTGTGATTTGCTGTTATTTTTTTATAGTTTTGTGAATATGTGTTGTACTGTCTTACACACAAGTGGTATTATATGACTTTTGTTTTCAGTTACGTTTTACTTTTTAAAGCAATAATACTTTTTGGACTGCATACCTTTACTCCTGTTTAGTAGTATTGTAAGGCACTGTATCATTCCAATGTATTTTACAGTTCTTAAACTTCACCTATTTTTAAATGTTTATTTTTCCTGTTTTCTGATTAATTTTAATGTTATCCAATTTGCTTAAGTGTATTACAACATATTTCACTCTTGGGGGCGCTCTGGTGGCTAAGTAGATGTTTATAGTCTGGTTTTTGGAGCTCTGGACTAAACCTTGGTAAATACAGTTCAAAATAATGATGCGCCCAAAGGAAAACACGACCAGTTCAAAGAGGTTCACTCTGGTCTTGCAATATTATTTCCAAATAAAACCATCACACTTTGGTCTGGTAAAAAGAACCTTTCTTTGGAAAAAAAAAAAGTTTTGTCCTAAATTAAACAAAGACTCAAACTGCAGAGGACCCTGTGTTTGCCTGAGCCACCAGTCCCTTCTACTTCCTGTTTGAATTCAGATGGGCCTATTATGGGACCAGGCTGATTAACCTCTGTCCTGACTTGGGACGATCCAACCGCTGCCACTGTCCCTCAAACGCAGAAGACGGTTCCTCTCTAAAACTCTTGTATATTTATCGTAAGACGCCGTGTTTGTCTTGACACCAATGGAGCATGCATCTCTCTGATTGGTTAATCCACCTGTCAATCATGTCCTCTGGAATATGGCTCCAGATCTACTCGTCTTTGTAAAGTTTTGTCATAGTGTGAGGTTCTGGCTGCACAGGTAGGACAAACACCGTAGTATTTTATTATTATGATGAAGATGGTTGGTTATAATGGACATGGTCATAATCAAAGATGTTTGGTCATGGGACGACATGGACATTTGTTGTTGGGATTATCACGGCCAAAGTAATTGCGAGTAACGATTATATCACGATAATTCTTAAAGTTACTGACAGTTAAAAAACAATTATGGATATGAGAATAGGTTCCATGTTTAAATAACTATTTTATCTTTTGGGTGGACAAGTAGTTGCCTGAGTTGTCTGTAACTGCATGTGCATGTAACTGCAGCCAATTGTACATAGGCGTGTTTAAATTTTCACTCATTTAGACAAAGCTGACATATAACTAAATCAAGTTTTTGTTGTACATGTATGGATATATGTTGGAGATAGAAATAGAAAACTTGTATTGCTCATTAAAACAGATACACACTGATTTCATTTTTGCCGTTGCAATGTTTTTATTTGTGTTTGAAGAGTTCAACAGTGAGGAGTTAATTGGGTTAATAGTTCACAGGTCTAAAAGACCTCCTCCAGCTTTTCCTGGACTCCTTACAGGATGTTCTATTGTCCTATTTGTAGCTGGACTGGTACATTCCCCTCTGCTCCTTGTTGTGGTGCTCCATAGAGGGTTTGTCCATGTACCATCTCCTCCTGCCCCTCCACTTGTCACACTGTTTGGGACCTTGGGAGGGACCATTGTAAGCATCTTGGTTAGCAGCTCGCTGTTTAGCAGCATCATAATTAGCAGCACCTCGGTTAGTAGCATGATAATTAGCAGCACCTTGGTTAGTAGCATGATAATTAGCAGCACCTCGGTTAGCAGCACGATAATTAGCAGCACCTTGGTTAGCAGCACATTGATTAGCAGCACAATGATTAGCAGCACCTTGGTTAGCAGCACGATAATTAGCAGCACATTGATTAGCAGCACAGTGATTAGCAGCACCTTGGTTAGCAGCATGTTGATTACCAGCACGATAATTAGCAGCATGTTGATTAGCAACACGTTGATTAGCAGCACCTTGGTTAGCAGCATCTTGGTTAGCACCTTGATACACCGGTGCCCCAGTGGGCTGGACCTGGACCACCTTCTCCTGGGCTCCTCAGATGTTGACTTTAATGACCAATTCCTGTTGTTTGGTCTGAACTGGTCTCTTGCTCTGGACCCTCTGGTGAGGGACTGGGTTGTCTCTTGTAGTGGTTCACCATGTTCTTCTTCCACACCTTCTTTGAGTTTTTCCTCCAGGGTTGACTGTGTTTTGGTGTTTTTTGAAGAGTCCTTTCAAAGCCTGGAGGATGAGTTTGTGCTGTTGGAAACTGGTGGTCCTGGTCTCCATCCCTGGACTGTCCAGTGCAGGCCAGTAGACCATGTTATTTTTGAGATTGGCACCTTCACAAATAGTTAGGCGAGCCATCCCAGATGGGATCCCCTCCATCATCTCTGCCATGTTATTTTTCACAAGCTTGGCAGGTGTGACAGAGGTTGGCGCTGCACTGGGAGTCCCCCTGTTTAAACCACTCCTCATCTGCGGCTTAGAGTAGTGTTTTGGGTACAACTCCCCATGACCTCTCCACTGGGGTGCTGACAGCATCTTGTTCATGTGCTCCATCGTATCTGCTTTCTCTTCTATCTGTTGAGTCTGAGCTCTAAAATGTGTGGCGATCTCTCTCGAGTGTTTGTGTAAAGTGAGGGTATGGCCAGTCTGTCTCACATACAGAGAACCATTTCTAGAACATGACATAAGACCTTTTACCGAACTATGAGGTCTCAGCAGCACCATAGTAACTGAGCCACTGGTATATGTAATATATTTATTTAGAGTATTGATTTATTTTTTTTATGTATTTTCATTTTTTTTTTTATTTATTGACCTCTGGATAGGATGTTAATTAAAGCTGCAAGCGGCATCGAATGGTCCTCACAGCCCGCACTCTGGGCTGTACTTGTCACTAAACTACTACTAAAATAACATGGGTGTTTTCAGGTATCGCCATGGAAACATGTGCAAAATACAATACATTTCAAAATACTACATCCAGTGTCATATTTACTCATATTAAACTCTTCTGTCCCTGGTCAGGTGTGAGTGACCTTCAGATCAGAGCCACTGAACCCAGATCAGATCAGAGCTTGTGGTATTTCACTCTTCACTGGTTCACTCTGGAACATTAACTTTTCCCGCAGCTTTATATAACAGAAAATATAAATGTGAATCTGAATCTGACGGCTGAGCTACGCTCTGTCAAAACAGGCCGTACATCTTCCTATCATGAGACAGTGTTTTGGTTCTGATTGTCAAAAGTAACTGTATAAACCAATAAGACAAAGGAGAGCCTATACTCCAAGAACCAACTGACCAGGACGGAACTAGGGACTAAACCAGGTCTAAACCTGGACTAAATGAGGTCTGAACCAGGGCTAAACCAGGGTCTAAACCAGGACTTAAACAGGACTAAACCAGGACTGAACTAGGACTGAACCAGGCCTAAACCAGGTCTAAACCAGGACTAAACTAGGACTACCATTTTCTTCCTAACGTGATCCGTGTATTGTGTATTGAATCATAGCCGTGCTGTAATGACTCCCATTAGCTGCACTGCCCCCTCCCTCCTGCAGGGAGAAGCAGAGTAAATGTGTTATATTTTGTGGCGTTAAACGTGTTGTTGTTTTTATGGCGTTTCCAGAAGGCAGAGCTGATCAGAGCCACAGCTGTGCTTTAAATCACACTCCATTTACAGAGACAGAACATTAACAGGGCGCATCTCATCAACACAGCAGCAGCACTACACACTAATGCACTCTACTGAGCATGTGTGGACTGCATATGTATACATGCATGGATAATGTGTGTCACGATAATAACCTTTCAAATTTCATCTCGATCCTAAAGAAAATATTTGATACAGTAATAAAACTAGAAAAATCTACTGCCAAATGACAAACTGGGAATGACAGTAGATTTTTCCAGATTAACCGATATATCTGTGAAAACCCTATACTGATATTGGAACCAATATCACACATCCCTAATTGTGCCAATTTGCATGAGGCTGCTGATCTCGTCTCACACAGGGAGAATATGCAAACTCGACAAGAAAGGCCCTTGATTTGAACCATAGACTGTATATATAAATGGATGTAGCTAGCCTGCTAGCTGCCACATTCCAAATACGAAGTGCTCATGGGCATGTTTCCGGCTCTGGCTCTCTCTGTAACATGCTGTTGTCAGACTCGTCATTTTGTTTTTAAAATGTTCATATTAACTCACTGTACATGATCCTGGTGTTTTTATTTCACTATTATGTCCGTAAGTCAATATATGAAAATTAATAACAGACAATCGGCTGCCTTCTTTCCCCGAGGTCCCGCCCGCTAGCGTCCGCAACAAGTTTGATTGACAGCGTTGCTAAGCGCCCGCTACCTGCTAAACCATTGGTGTGGACGGGAAGGGGCGTTGCCTTCAACAGCCTCCAGTCAAATGAACTTCATTTGACTGGAGCTGAACGCTGTGGGTGGCATCACACTCACGTAGTCCACTTCATTTATACAGTCTGTGATTCTAACGCAGGAGAAGTTTATTTACGCCACTACAAGAACCACGTCAGAGGCGTGAACCCACAACACACGGGGGATTCTGTTGTCCAGTCCAGTCTTGTACACTCCAGTCTGGCTATACTTTTGTTGTTAGGAGTATTATACCTCTGATGACATAGGCCAAGATAACAAAGACTCAGTTGGAGTGAGTTCCCTCAGTACAGCACAGGAATGGAAGTAGGTTAGTAAGTAAAGTTGACAAATTCACTTTTAAGTTTGTAAAAAAAAATATTAAATGTATTTTTACGGGATAAAACATACACACATACAACACCAAAATTTAAAAGTGTACATTTTGAACATATTCAGGAGTGTTAGCATTTGAAAGAAAACAGAAATATTATTTAAACTGACAGAAAAAATGTTGAACTTTGTGGCAGTTTTTGTTTCATGTGGATAGGTCCAGTAATTACAGAGATATTAACATAAACCAGGTCAACACATCTGCATCTGACAGTTACACAGCAAATTCCACTTGAGGAGCTGACCTCTGACCTCCAGCTCAGGTTAAACAGTGTAAAAGTTGTGATCTGATGTGAACGTAACCATAGATATAAACATGCATGGATACTACTAGCTTACGCTCCTCTGCGCACTCGCCTTAACTCTAGCTGCGTGTGGATGTGTGTGGCATTAGAAGTGCTCCTATGTGTATCTTTGTGTTCTGTGTGAGGCTTCATCAGTGATAATGAGTTTAATCTGAGCGGAGGCTAAAAGCACATGTGCTAAACACCGAGGGGAGAGCTACAGCACGAACACTGCGAAACTGGACTCCATGGGCTTCAGAATGATAAAAAAAATAGGACCTTTGCCATAGTAAAAAGTGGTGAAAAGCCCTCAAAATGTTGCCTGTAATAGGAAGCTGAAACCCATGGATAGGCCAAGTGTTATAATTTTAATCTTCTATCCATTTTGTTAGAGTGGATTTTTTAAATGTATCGGCTATTGGTCTTACACCTGCACCACAGGCTGAAAAAAATAAAATAAATACATAAATATATAAATACATAAATATAATATAAGCACTTTTCGCAACTCTCAGAGACCAGAGTGGAGTTTTGCCATTACAGTAAAGCTAACAACAACTAGCATGCTAACACAGACAGAACACAGTGAACTTATTTTGATCTCAAGATTTGCTTATCTGGGGCGAGACAGATTTTGCTCAAATACTTGGGAGAAAAATGGCAAGCTGTTTTATATCAATATTGTGATTTACAATGAACAAAAAACTAAACAAAATGTAAAATAACGATCTATATATGTTATAGTTTAATACGAGATACCAGAAAGCTTGGATCAAACCCCTGTGATTCCTCATCCTTCAGTGTGGGTGTAGTTTTTGTGTTCACCAGCAGATGTCAGTGTTGCAGAATCTGTCGCAGGTCTGTGGTTGTTTATGACCTCCTGTCCTCTCTCTTGTCTCTCGCTGGTGAATGTTTGATTTAAGATCAGTTTGAGCTCTGCCCCTCCCCCTTCTCCACTCACACATCTGCAGCTCCTGAGGCTCAAAGGACATTATCTGGACAATATCATCTGCATTTGACCTATTCTCACCAGTGGAGTTGTCGCGATACTAAAATGTCCAAACTCCATTTTGATACTCGATACCGATCCCTGTACCACAATGATAATAAAAACACTCTTTCTTTAAACGATAGAATGTGATTTTCATTTCTTTGTTTTCTATTCCCACGTGGCCTTATATCTGTCTAACCCCTCAGTGTCCAGGTAGGTTCATAGTGGTCCATGGGTGTAAACTAGACTATGTGAGAAGAGGAAGAAGGGGGGAAGGAGGAGAGAAGGTAAAGGAATGGAGAAAGGGAGAGAGAGGAGGAAAGACAAGAGGAAAGAGGAGATAAGAGAGAGACAGAGGAGGAGAGAGAGAAAGGGGAGGTATATTGGGAGAGGAAGGAGGTAAAAGAATGAGGACAAAGAGAGAGGAGGGAGGAAGTGGAGAGGAAAGAGGAGGAATAGAGGGAAGAGCAAAGGAAGAGGGTAAAGGAGTATATATATACTTCACTATACTAGTTCATGTGTCTTATACTTGTTCTGATACAGCTCAAGATCATTCTAAAGATATTCAGAAAAAGTTCATTTCTGTCGTGAGAATGTGACTTTTTAGTATTGCTGCTCAAATGAGTATCTACTTTTGATACTAGTTTTAGTATCAGTTAGTATCTGACTTTCGATATTGTAATGATCTGATATTTTGTGTTTAGTTGACACCTTCTGTTGTTCTTGTAACTGCTTATGTGTTGTTGTTAACTGCTTTTGTATGTCAAACTTGGTTGCTATGCCGACGAGTTGATGTGAGGTAATATTCGTCAGTTACTGCTCCGTTAGGAGACAATGAGCTGAGGCTGCTGTTGTTCTGCTCTTGTTTTGGCGTTATGGGTTTTTGGGTTATGGCCTACAGCACTCTTACAATACTTCTGACAGCCCTACTGTGCCGTCTGCGTATGAAGCGTGCTATTGTATGATAATCAGGAAGTGAGCTGTTGGCATGCTAGTTGCTTTTGCTTTATTGGAATGGAAAAACTCCATCATAGTTGTTTTGAGTGAATATAACATTTTCAATAACAGGAAACATGGGGATCTAAATATGTTCTGTGTTACAGTTAATACCCCATAGAAGTAAAATACCTCATCTTTAATACCCAATTTTAATATTACTTTTCTGCAGTGAATAAACCTCCTCCCCTCTCCTCTCTCCTCTGTCCCTCCTCCCCCTCTCTCCCTCCTCCCCTCTCCTTTCTCGTCTCTTCCTCTCTCCCTCCTCCTCTCCTCCCCTCTTTCCCATCTCTCCTCTCTCCTTCTTTCCATTTCTCCCTCCTCCTCTCCTCTCTTCCTGCTCCGCCCTTTCCCTCCTCCTCTCCCCTCTTTCCTCCTCTCCCCTCTCTCCCTCCTCCTCCCCTCCTCTCTTCCTCCTCCTCTCCTCCCCTCTCGCCCTTTTCTCCTCTTTCCCCCCCCTTTCTCTCTCTCCTCTTTCCCTCCTCTTCCATTGTCTCCCCCCTCCTCTCTCTCTCCCTCCTCCCCTCTCTCCCTCCTCCCCTCTCTCCCTCCTCCTCCTCTCCTCCTCCTCTTGTAGCTCATGTAGTGATGCTAGTTTCACCTTATTGATTTGAGTTTCATTAGGACCAAATGAAAATGACGAGTTGTGACATTACAGCAGCTGGAACAAATATGGAGACCGCTCCACCGCTCCACGCTCACATGCACCAACCTCCACCCCAGCCTCCACTTCTCCACCCTCATCATTTAGAGATGTGAGAGGAGGAGGGGGCGAGTCATGGGGCCTGGGGCTGCAATGCTAAAACAAATATTACTTTATTTGACAATATTGGTGTTTTCAGACTGTAGAATGTGATCGTGTCATACTCCAGATTGATTACATTATACTTTACCATGAAATATCCAAAAGGTAAATTTACAGTTTTTATAAGTGACTAGTTCCAAGGACTCACTGTATTACAACCACAGACTGTATAAAGAAGTGGACTAAGTGAGTGAGCGGGTTAATACAAACATTTTAAGATCAAAATGATGAGTCTGACAGCAGCAGTTACAGAAAGAGGGGCCACAGTTTTACAATCTAAAGTGAATTGGAGCCAGAGTCGATGGAGCCGGAAGTGCGCCCATGGTCACTTCCTATTTGGAGCGTGGCGGCTAACAGGTTCGCTACGTCCATTTATACACACAAATTATAACAAGATTTGTTTTAACTGCCCACATCTGGGGGGTCATGGTTTTTTCCTTGTGGTCTTTTATTTTCCTAAACCTGCTTTTATTTTGTAATTTCTGTAACTGTGCGGGTGTTTTGAGTTTTACTTCCTGTCATGTTGATTGTTGGCTCCGCCCTCACATGTGTCTCACCTGTGTCTCTTTCCTCTGTGTGTGCATATATACCTGTGTGTGTCCTTTAAGGTTCTATTTTGGATTTTTGTGTCTTTTTCTTCTGCTATTTGTTGAAGTTTTGCATTAAAGAACATTTCAAGTGCAGTCCTGCGCTTTGGCTCCCCCCTTTGTTTAAAACATGACAATGCGTGTAATATTATGGTAGATGTACAGATGTTCCACAGTCTCTCGCTCAGATGCAGAGGCAGGTTTGGGGCTGACAGGGACTAAGGGGTGACAGGGACGGGAGGTGGGGGGTTGTGGCAGGTGCAGCGGGATGTGACAGGGGTGACAGAGGCGACAGGGGCTGTAGCATTATCACAGATGTAGATGTTGTGAATTGGATGTCACGCTCAGATGCAGAGGCAGATTGTAAACGGTGCTTTTATTAAATCCTTCATTAGGATTCATCAGAGAGATTGGATCAGAGAAAGGTCACTCCAGACGCACCCCTCCGCCTCCTCCCACACTCATCCCCCTTTTATCTCTCCTCTTTCTCCTCTCTCTCTACTCTTCTCTTCTCCACTCATCCCCCTTTTATCTCTCCTCTCTCTCTACTCTTCTACACTCATCCCCTTTTGATCTCTCCTCTTTCTCCTCTCTCTACTCTTCTCTTCTACACTCATCCCCTTTTATCTCTCCTCTCTCTCTCTCTCTACTCGTCTACACTCATCCCCTTTTGATCTCTCCTCTTTCTCCTCTCTCTACTCTTCTCTTCTACACTCATCCCCCTTTTATCTCTCCTCTCTCTCCTCTCTTCTCCACTCATCCCCCTTTTATCTCTCCTCTCTCTCTACTCTTCTACACTCATTCCCTTTTTATCTCTCCTCTTTCTCCTCTCTCTACTCTTCTCTTCTACACTCATCCCCTTTTATCTCTCCTCTTTCTCCTCTCTCTCTACTCTTCTCTTCTACACTCATCCCCCTTTTATCTCTCCTCTTTCTCCTCTCTACTCTTCTCTTCTACACTATTCCCCTTTTATCTCTCCTTTCTCCTCTCTACTCTTCTCTTCTACACTCATCCCCTTTTTATCTCTCCTCTCTCTACTCTTCTACACTCATCCCCTTTTTATCTCTCCTCTTTCTCCTCTCTACTCTTCTCTTCTACACTCATCCCCCTTTTATCTCTCCTCTCTCTCTACTCTTCTACACTCACCCCCCTTTTATCTCTCCTCTTTCTCCTCTCTCTCTACTCTTCTCTTCTACACTCATCCCCCTTTTATCTCTCCTCTCTCGCTACTCTTCTACACTCATCCACTTTTATCTCTCCTCTTTCTCCTCTCTACTCTTCTCTTCTACACTCATCTCCTTTTTATCTCTCCTTTTTCTCCTCTCTCTGCTCTTCTCTTCTACACTCATCCCCCTTTTATCTCTCCTCTCTCTCTTCTCTTCTACACTCATCTCCTTTTTATCTCTCCTTTTTCTCCTCTCTCTCGGCTCTTCTCTTCTACACTCATCCCCCTTTATCTCTCCTCTTTCTCCTCTCTCTCTACTCTTCTCTTCTACACTCATCCCCCTTCATCTCTCCTCTTTCTCCTCTCTCTCTACTCTTCTCTTCTACACTCACCCCCGTTTTATCTCTCCCCTTTCTCCTCTCTACTCTTCTCTTCTACACTCACTCCCATTTTATCTCTCCTTTTTCTCCTCTCTCTCTACTCTTCTCTTCTACACTCATCCCCCTTTTATCTCTCCTCTCTCGCTACTCTTGTACACTCATCCCCTTTTTATCTCTCTTCTTTCTCCTCTCTACTCTTCTACACTCATCTCCTTTTTATCTCTCCTCTTTCTCCTCTCTACTTTTCTCTTCTACACTCATCTCCTTTTTATCTCTCCCTTTTCTCCTCTCTCTCTGCTCTTCTCTTCTACACTCATCCCCTTTTATCTCTCCTCTTTCTCCTCTCTACTCTTCTCTTCTACACTCGTCCCCCTTTATCTCTCCTCTTTCTCCTCTCCCCTACTCTTTTCTTCTACACTCGTACCCTTTTATCTCTCCTCTTTCTCCTCTCTACTCTTCTCTTCTACACTCATCCCCCTTTATCTCTCCTCTTTCTCCTCTCTCTCTCTACTCTTCTCTTCTACACTCATCCCCCTTTTATCTCTCATCTTTCTTCTCTTCTACACTCATCCCCCTTTTATCTCTCCTCTCTCTCTACTCTTCTACACTCATCCCCTTTTTTATCTCTCCTCTTTCTCCTCTCTACTCTTCTCTTCTACAGTCATCTTCTTTTTATCTCTCCTTTTTCTCCTCTCTCTACTCTTCTACACTCATCCCCTTTTATCTCTCCTCTCTCTATTCTTCTACACTCATCCCCTTTTTATCTCTCCTCTTTCTCCTCTCTACGCTTCTCTTCTACACTCATCTTTTTATCTCTCCTTTTTCTCCTCTCTCTACTCTTCTCTTCTACACTCATCCCCTTTTATCTCTCCTCTTTCTCCTCTCTCTGCTCTTCTCTTCTACACTCATCCCTCTTTAATCTCTCCTCTCTCTCTACTTTCTCGACTCCCTCTCTTTCTCTCCCTCCTCTTCTCTCTTTCTCTCTCCCTCTCTCTTCTCACACTTTCCCTCTCTCTTCCTCTACCCCTTCACTCTTTCCCTTTCATCCCCCTCTTTCTCTCCCTCCCTCTCTCCCTTCTACCTATCTCGCTCCCTCTTGTGCCCCTCTCTTTTTCTCTTTCTTTCTCTCTCTCTCCTTCTCTCCCACCCTTTCTCCCTGACTCTCATCCACCTCTCTTTCACCCTTTCTCCCTCTCTCCCTCCCTCTCATCTCCTTCTCTTTCTTTCTTTCTTTCTTTCTTTCTTTCTTTCTCTCTTCCTCTCTTCTGCTCCCTTCCCCCCCTCTTTCTCCCTTCCATCCTGCTTTCTTTCTCTCTCTCTCTCCCTCTCTTCTCACTCTCTCTCACTCTCCCTCATCCCTCCCTCTCTTCTCACTCTCTCCCTCTCTCTTCTCCCTTTCTCCCTCCCTCTCATCCCCTCTCTCTTCTCCATTTCTCCCTCCCTCTCACCCCCCCTCTCTCTCCCTCTCTCTCATTCCCCTCTCTTTCTTTCTCCCTCTCTTTCATCCTTCTCTATCTCTCTCCCTCTCTCTCATCCCCCTCTTTTTCTTTCTCTGGCTCTACTTCTTTTTTCCTCATCATATTTTCCTGTAAATGTGTAAAATGATCATGAGCCTTTTGGAGAGGCACAAGGTGAAACTGACATTACACTCCTCCTTTCCATCTCTCCCTCCTATTTAACCCTTTTCTCTCTCTTTTTCTCTTTTTCCCCTCCCTGTCTCTCCTTATCCTCTCTCCTCTCCCTCTCTCTTTTCTCCCTTCTCGCTATCTCTCATTCTCTCATCTTCTCTCTCTCTGTTTAAGCTCTCTCCACTCTCCTTGGTCTCTCTCCTCTCTGTTTCACCTCTCAGTCTCCCTCCCTCTCCTCTCTTTCTCTTTTCAATCTGTCTCTCCCCTCTTTTCTCTTCTCTTTTCTTCTCCTATAAGTCTCCTTCCTTTCCTCTCCTCCTGCCCAATGTTACTTGCTGTTCAGAGAAGATGAGATTCAGAGAGAGAGAGAGAGATGGGAGGAGGGAGTGACAGTGAAAGAAAGCAAAAAGAGAGAGAGGGAGGGAAAAGAGAGAGCACATGATTTTCACATATTGTAGTAAGGAAAGGGGTGAGAGAGAGAAAAGGAGAGTGGGATAGACAGAAAGGGAGGGGAGAGAAATGAGGAGGAGAGAGGAAGTAGAAGAGAAAGAAAGACAGGAAGGAGGGAGAAAAAGACAGAGAGATGGAGAGAGGGAAGAGAGAGGAGGAGGACAGATGGAGTGATTGAAAGAGAGAAAAGAGGGAGTGGGAGAAAAGAGAGAGAGACAAAGAGGGTGGATTAGTATGAATAGAGAGAGGGAGAAAATGAGAGAGTTGAGAGGGTGAGAGAAGGAGAAGGACAGAGAGAGGAGAAAGAGAGACAGGGATGAGAAAGAGGAGGGAGAGAAGAGAGGGAGACAGAGGAATGAGAGAGGAGAGAGAGGAAAGTGAGAGCGTTTCTGTTTCATTCATGTTTTTATACCAGAATCAGACCCGCATCCTCTGTTCAACAAATCTACAAACGTCAAACCCACAAATGTTTCTCCCTCATCGTTTCTATCAGAAGCACAGGGAGGGCATGTGGCACACACTGAGGGGAGGGCATCTGGCTCTTTTCCCTTTGTTTGGTCTGTAAACCTCCGCTCCATTCACCTTGTTCATTTTGTATAATCATCGTCTTTTTAACCACAGGAAACAGGCTGCTATTTAAATGGGCTCGAGCTCAACATGTTACATCTCTCCTCTCTATTTACCCCCCCTTCTCTCTCTCTCTCTCTCTCTCTATTGCTTCCTTCCCTCTCTCTCACTTTCTCTCCGCTTTCCCTCTTTCTTTCTCTCCTATTTCTAGATTTTAAGTGTCTCATCTCTCTCCCTCTAATGAAGAGCTTTCTCCTGTAGCTCTCCACTTTACATCTCTCCTCTGGTTATAAATATGCCCCCACTCTTCCTCTCTTTCCTCTTTCTTTCCTTCTACTGCCCCCCTCCTCTCCCTCCCTCTCTTTCGTTACTTATGAGTCTCTCTATATATGGTCCCACCTCTCTTTCTCTCTTCCTCCCTCTTCTCTCTCTCTCTCTCTCTCTCTCTCACCCTCTCTCTCTCTCTTCTTCTGTCTCTTCCTCTCTCTCCTCTTGTTCTCTCTTATATTTGTAGATTAGTTTTGGAGTCGAGGTGGTTGATGATAGCTCTAACTGTGTTTTCCAAAATGAACAGATAATAAACGTAATTTTCAAAACTCCTCTCTCTCTCTCTGCCCTCCCTCTCTCTCCCTCTTTCTCTCTCGCTGTCCCTCTCTCTCTGTGCCCACTGTCTAATTTTTCTCTCCCTTTTCTCTCTTTTCTCTCCTCTCTTTTCTCCCGCCTTCTCTCTGCCTCTTTCCTCTGTCTCCCTTTTTCCTCTGCATCCACTCCCTCTCTCTCTCTCTCTCTCTCACTCCCCTCTCCCTCTTCTCCCTCTCTGCTCTCCTCTCCTGCTCCTGTCCTCCCTCTTTTCTCTCTTTCTCCTGTAGAATAAATATAGCACAGTTGTATCCTCTTCTCTCCTCCTGGTCTCCTATCTTCTCCTTGTCTCCTCCCTCTCTCCTCTCGTTCTCCTATAAATATAGCAGTTGTATCCTCTCCTCCTCTCTCTCCTCCCTCTCTCCTCTCTTTCTCCTGTAGAGTAAATATAGCACAGTTGTATCTCAGACAGAGTGGCACAGTGACCGCTGGAAGAACCCTGCACTCAGACTGACTTCTGTCTCTTCATCTCTACTCTCTCTCTTTCTCTCACTCTGTCATTCTCTCCCTCCTCACGCCTCTCTCTCCTTGTAGAGACATGTTGTTCCACTACCCTCACCCCTCTCTGCCTTTCCCCCCTAACCCCTTTCTCTCTCTCTCCCCTCCCCCTCTCCCCCCTAATCTCTTTCTCCTTCTCTCCCTCCATCTTGCCTTGTAGATATGATGCTCCCCCGCTCTTTCTCCCCTTCCCCCCCTCTCTCCTCTTTCTCTCCTTGTAGAGACATGTTGTCCCACTGCTCTCCCTCTCTCGTCTCTCCCTCCTCCCTCTCTCTCCTTTCTTTCCATCTCTCCTGTCCCTCTCGCTCCTCCCTCTCCTCCCTCTCTCCCTCTCTCCCTCTCTTCCTCCTTACAGACACACACACATATGTCCCAGTGCCCTCTCTGTAGCACCCTCACCCGTCGTCTGCCTCTTCCTCTGGGTCTGTGCTGTTTTCAGGAACACATTAAATATTAAAATTACCCACAATCCTCTTCTCCTCTGCATTACACAACAAAAGCACATGCTGAGAGTGGGAGGAGAGGAAAAACACCACTTTTATTTGAACATAACTCCAGTAACAGCAGTGACATCAGCACATCGTTGACCTGGTTTATGGTTAATATGTCTGTAATTATGGGCCTTCCCACATGAAACTAAAATATCTTCTCTGTCAGTAAAAGTAAAAAAAAAAATTAAATGATTTTTTCTGCATAACTCATAAAATTTTGAGGTGTGAACTTGTTTTGGCCTTTTTGAGTCGCTGTCGTTCCATGTGTCTCCACTGGGGGCAGCAAAGGACCTGCTCTGAGCCTTAAGTGCAACATAACAGGGCTGCCAGCCCTAGACCATATTCACCTTTCACAATCTGGCAACATATTTAAACTATTCTTGAAAACAGGAATGAAATCCTGTTGAGTCATATGATGTTGGTGAACAGTCGGTTCTTTTGAATGGATGGAATCAGATTTCTTTTTTTAAAAGAACCGATTCTTTTTTTTCTAATTTGTCTACATTTTTACACTGATACACAAGAATCAGGACAGAAGTAGAGCTTCTGAGGGACAGGGAGAGATTTGAGCAGAAAAAAACATATTTGACATTAAAGTAACAATTACTTTTTAAATGATTATTTTTATAGTGTAATGTAAGTAGATTACGTGCTACCTTGCTGTGTTGCAAATAGGAAGTGATCATGAGCGCACTTCCTGCTCCATCAACTCTGGCGCCAGTTCACTTTCTCTGTAAAAACTGTGTTCCCTCTCCCTGTAACTGCTGCTGTCAGACTCGTAATTTTGGTCTTAAATGTTCATATTAACCTGCTCTACATGATCCTAGCGTTAGCAACAGGTTTGATCGACAGCGTTGCTAAGCACCGACCCCCTGCTAAACCAGTGGTGCGGGCGGGAAGAGGCATTCCCGTCAACAGCCTCACTCTGGATTGGCTCTTTGGTTCATGGTCAGATCTCCAAGTATAGAACTTGGCTCAAAATTGGCCTCTATAACTGCTCTAGCCTTGATGAGCTTCATTTGACTGGAACGCTGTGGATGACATCAAACAGATCCTTGGTCGTTTCTCTCTGTGATTAGTTTGTAGATAACATGAGTTCTCACGTTGGCTTCTGTCATATGAATAAATAGTAAAAGAGCCAGTCTTTTGAACGTCTTCTTGAAATGAACAGATTCAAAAGATTTAGATCCCATAGAAGAGCAGAAGTTTCCATCACAAATGCATGTGGTCATTTTTGCTATAGAAGAACCATTAGCCTTTAGCACATGAATGTCTGGTTTTGTTATTTATACTTCAGGTTTTGACTCTATATGAAAATCCAGTTATACGATGCAAATGTGTCCGTTAAGAGTCCTTGTGTGTGGTTTTAATGCTCACACAGCTGATGTTTTATGCAAACTGCTCCATACAATAAATACATGCATGAATATCAGTATGGGGGAAGGAGTGCTGTTGCTAGGGAGAAAAGTATAGGCATCTCATCTGGTTTTAAATGGACATTTTAGAGCTTTTAATCATGTTATAATATTGTTTCCTTATGAAAACATACTTAGAGTTGTGTCTTGCTTCATTCACACTGGTTTTAGTAATGTTGTGAAAAAAATTAATTGCCTCAGAGATTCAGATACTACACATTTTGAAATTTGCTAGGATTGTTGCGTCACCATGTTTCCTTTTATTATTTTAAAAATGCTATATTCGCCCAAAACAATGTATTATCATGGTTTATAAGTTTCACTTTTGTTTTTGATGCTCTGAGTCTCCCCTCCCTTTGCTCTTTGCGCTGTCGCTCCCCCTTCAGAGCACTATCACAACACAATCACACATCACATCAGGTTTGTCAAGTTGCTGTGTACAGTTTGGTATCATGTTTTTGTATATTTATGGAGACGTGTCGTGTGGGAGCATGGGTGATGTAGACTTGTGAGCGGAGCATGTACAGAATCTTACAGCTAACGATAAGGATGGTTTGAATAGAACCCGGGAGAGATCGCTGGATTACTCAAACATGCATGGATGACATCTAAAACCTCTTCAGACATGTTTTGATGAGGGAACAGTGTTAGAACATGGGAGAAAGATACAAAAAAAAAAAAGCATAAACCCTGTTTTTTAACCTCTTCAAACTTAAAGTGTTTGACATTTGTCCTTGAATTTTGAAAAACACAAAACTTTACCTATTCCTTTTCTTTAACTGCATTATGTTTTATTTAGTGCTTTTTCTGTTTTGTTGCAGTGAAACTTCCAGAGTCTGAGTCCCAACACGTTAAAAGAAAAACGCTGACAAAGTTTGTTTATCAACTCATTTCAGACGTGAACCACGACTGACGTCAACACAGATCTAAACTCACCTCTCTCTCTCTCTCTCTCTCTCCCTCCCTCTCCCTCTTTCTCTCTGTCTACTCTTACACCTCCTCTCGCTCTCTCTCTCTCTCTCTCTGTCTACTCTTATACCTCCTCTTTCTCTCTCTCTCTCTCTCCCTTCCTCTCTCTCTGTCTATTCTTACACCTCTTCTCTCTCTCTGTCTACTCTTACACCTCCTCTTTCTCTCTCTCTCTCTCTACTCTTACACCTCCCCTCTATCTCTCTCTCTCAGTCTATTCTTACACCTCCTCTCTCTCTCTGTCTACTCTTACACTTCTTCTCTCTCTCTGTCTACTCTTACACCTCCCCTCTCTCTCTCTGTCTACTCTTACACCTCCTCTTTCTCTCTCTCTCTCCCTCCCTCTTTCTCTCTGTCTACTCTTACACCTCCCCCCCTCTCTCTCTCTGTCTACTCTTACACCTGTTCTCTCTCTCTGTCTACTCTTACACCTCCCCTCTCTCTCTGTCTATTTTTACACCTCTTCTCTCTCTCTGTCTACTCTTACACCTCCTCTTTCTCTCTCTCTCTCTACTCTTACACCTCCCCTCTCTCTCTTTCTCTCTCTCTGTCTACCCTTACACCTCCTCTTTCTCTCTTTCTCTCTCTCCCTCCCTCTTTCTCTCTGTCTACTCTTACACCTCCCCTCTCTCTGTCTATTCTTACACCTCTTCTCTCTCTCTGTCTACTCTTACACCTCCTCTCTCTCTCTCTCTCTCTACTCTTACACCTCCCCTCTATTTCTCTCTCTGTCTATTCTTACACCTCCTCTCTCTCTCTGTCTCTGTCTACTCTTACACCTCCCCTCTCTCTCTCTGTCTAATCATACACCTTCTCTCTCTCTCTCTCTGTCGACTCTTACACCTCCCCTCTCTCTCTCTCTCTGTCTACTCTTACACCTCCTCTCTCTCGCTCTTTATCTACTCTTATCCCTCCCCTCTCTCTCCCTTTCTCTGTCTACTCTTACCTTTCCCCTCTCCCTTTCTCTCTGCTTATTTCTTCCCTCTGTATCCTTATCTTCCCTCCATCTCTCTTCCATTCCTCTCATATATTATTCTCTCTCTCATCCTTTTACCCCTCTATCTCCTTCTTTGTCTGCCCCATCCTTCTCAATCCCCCCCTTCTCCCCCTTCTCTCTCTATATCACCACCTCTCCCTTCATACTCTCTCTTTTCTCCATGTCCGATCTATAACCACTATCATGTCTTCCTCTCACTCCTCTCCTTACTTTTATCTCTCTCTCCCCTTCCTCCCCACTTTCACTCCCTCCATCCTTCCCTCTCTCTCTGTCCTTATATATACCACCTACTCTCCCTTCATCCTCTCTCCCCCTCTCCTTCCCCACTCCCTTTCTCTCTTCCTCCCTTCTCCTTTTACCGCACCTCCTTCTCTCTCTCCCACCCGCTCTGCTCTCTCTATCTCTTCTTTCTCTTACCCCGATCTCCCCCTCTCCTTCTCTTCCTCTCTCTTTACCTTCTTCTCTCATTTCATCCTCTATCTTTCTCTTCCCTCCCTGTCCTACTCTGTCCTTTCTCTGCCCTAATTTATCTTTCCTGTTTCATCCCTCTCTCTTTCTCTCTCTCTCTTCTTTCCTTTGTGTCCACCTCTCTCCCTCCTCCTCTCCTCTCCTCCCCCTCTACTCTCTCTCAGCTTTCTCTTACCTCCCTTTCTCCCCTCCTTCTTCCCTCCTCTCCTTTCATCCGCCATCCCTCTCCTCCCTCTCTCTCTCATTTTCCTATCTCTTTCTCTCCTTCTCGTCTTTGAGCCGTCATCTCCCTCTTCTCCTTTCCTCCCCCTCTACTGTCTCTCAGCTTTCTCTTACCCTCCTCTCACCCCCTCTTCTTCCCTTCCTCTCTGTTTACCCTCCTCTCTACTTTCATCCTCTATCCCTCTCCTCCCTTTCTCGCTTGTTTATCTCTTGTTCTCTCCCTCTTCTTTCCTTTGAGCCTCCCATCTCCTCTCCTTTCCACCCGCTCTGCTCTCTCATCTTTCTCTTACCCCCCTCTTCTTCCCTCCCTCTCTATTCACCCTCCTCTATCAACATCCCTCTTTCTCTCTTCCTCTCCCTCTCTCTTTCTCCGTCAGGTGTCAGGTGGTGCTCGCTCAGACAGAGCTGAGTCTGTGACCAAACAAACTTTATCTACAAACTTCACCCCATCCATCTCTCTCTCTTTTCTTTCTTTGAGTCTTGTCTCCGGTCTCTTTCGCTCGTCCCTCTTCCTCTTCCTCCTCCTCTTCCTCTGTCAGTCCAGGTGGCTGTTTTCATACACAAATCACACTTCTTCTTCTTTTTTTTTTTTCTTTTTTTTTACAACGCTCTGGGTAAAGTTTGAGGTGCACTATAAAAAAAGCCTCTTGTGTCCCAGACACAGACACAAGTGTGGAACAGACTAGCTTTTGTCTATGGACCAGCTCTACTCTGGGAATAAGGGAGAACAGAGCAGTGTCTTTTCAAATGATAGATAATGAACTTGAATCTTCAGAAAAAATAAAATAAAAATTCTGAAGAACTGCTAAAAACTTAAAGGCCCTGTACATGTTTTTTCCCTGTATTTGAGCTAAATGTGTAAATTGAATGAGCTTTAGGTCAAAATAAGTCCACTGTGTGCTGTCTGCATCTGTTTGTAAAGCATTTTATTGTGCGCGAATCAGGAAGTGTGTGGCTAGCATGGTCGTTGTTGTTAGCTTTTAACGTGACAAAAAAACTCTTCTCTGGTCTCTTGAGGGTTGTGAAAATGACTTGTTTTTAGCACCGTAAAAATAAGATACACCGCCATTAACCAGGACTAAACGAGGTCTAAACCAGGACTAAACCAGGACTAAATCAGGACTAAACCAGGACTAAATCAGGACTAAACCAGGTCTAAATCAGGACTAAAACAGGACTAAACCAGGACTAAACCAGGACTAAACAGGTCTAAATCAGGACTAAACCAGGACTAAACCAGGTCTAAACCAGGACTAAACCAGGTCTTAACCAGGACTAAACCAGGTCTAAATCAGGACTAAAACAGGACTAAACCAGTACTAAACCAGGACTAAACCAGGTCTAAACCAGGACTAAACCAGGACTAAACCAGGACTAAACCAGTACTAAACCAGGACTAAACCAGGTCTAAACCAGGACTAAACCAGGACTAAACCAGGACTAAACCAGGTCTAAACCAGGACTAAACCAGGACTAAACCAGGACTAAACCAGGACTAAACCAGGACTAAACCAGGTCTAAACCAGGACTAAACCAGGACTAAACCAGGACTAAATCAGGACTAAACCAGGTCTAAACCAGGACTAAACCAGGACTAAACCAGGACTAAATCAGGACTAAACCAGGTCTAAATCAGGACTAAAACAGGACTAAACCAGGACTAAACCAGGACTAAACAGGTCTAAATCAGGACTAAACCAGGACTAAACCAGGTCTAAACCAGGACTAAACCAGGTCTAAACCAGGACTAAACCAGGTCTAAATCAGGACTAAAACAGGACTAAACCAGTACTAAACCAGGACTAAACCAAGACTAAACCAGGACTAAACCAGGACTAAACCAGGACTAAACCAGTACTAAACCAGGACTAAACCAGGTCTAAACCAGGACTAAACCAGTACTAAACCAGGACTAAACCAGGTCTAAACCAGGACTAAACCAGTACTAAACCAGGACTAAACCAGGTCTAAACCAGGACTAAACCAGGACTAAACCAGGACTAAACCAGGACTAAACCAGGACTAAATCAGGACTAAATCAGGTCTAAACCAGGACTAAACCAGGACTAAAACAGGACTAAACCAGGACTAAACCAGGACTAAACCAGGTCTAAACCAGGACTAAACCAGGTCTAAACCAGGACTAAACCAGGTCTAAATCAGGACTAAAACAGGACTAAACCAGTACTAAACCAGGACTAAACCAGGTCTAAACCAGGACTAAACAGGACTAAACCAGTACTAAACCAGGACTAAACCAGGTCTAAACCAGGACTAAACCAGGACTAAACCAGGACTAAACCAGGACTAAACCAGGTCTAAACCAGGACTAAACCAGGACTAAACCAGGACTAAACCAGGACTAAACCAGGACTAAACCAGGACTAAATCAGGACTAAATCAGGTCTAAACCAGGACTAAACCAGGACTAAATCAGGACTAAATCAGGACTAAACCAGGTCTAAATCAGGACTAAAACAGGACTAAACCAGGACTAAACCAGGACTAAACAGGTCTAAATCAGGACTAAACCAGGACTAAACCAGGTCTAAACCAGGACTAAACCAGGTCTAAATCAGGACTAAAACAGGACTAAACCAGGACTAAACCAGGACTAAACCAGGTCTAAATCAGGACTAAAACAGGACTAAACCAGTACTAAACCAGGACTAAACCAGGTCTAAACCAGGACTAAACCAGGACTAAACCAGTACTAAACCAGGACTAAACCAGGTCTAAACCAGGACTAAACCAGGACTAAACCAGGACTAAACCAGGTCTAAACCAGGACTAAACCAGGACTAAACCAGGACTAAACCAGGACTAAACCAGGTCTAAACCAGGACTAAACCAGGACTAAACCAGGACTAAACCAGGACTAAATCAGGACTAAATCAGGTCTAAACCAGGACTAAACCAGGACTAAATCAGGACTAAATCAGGACTAAACCAGGTCTAAATCAGGACTAAAACAGGACTAAACCAGGACTAAACCAGGACTAAACAGGTCTAAATCAGGACTAAACCAGGACTAAACCAGGTCTAAACCAGGACTAAACCAGGTCTAAATCAGGACTAAAACAGGACTAAACCAGGACTAAACCAGGACTAAACCAGGACTAAACCAGGACTAAACCAGGACTAAACCTGTACTAAACCAGGACTAAACCAGGTCTAAACCAGGACTAAACCAGGACTAAACCAGGACTAAACCAGGACTAAACCAGGACTAAACCAGGTCTAAACCAGGACTAAACCAGGACTAAACCAGGACTAAACCAGGACTAAACCAGGTCTAAACCAGGACTAAACCAGGACTAAACCAGGACTAAACCAGGACTAAACCAGGTCTAAACCAGGACTAAACCAGGACTAAACCAGGACTAAACCAGGACTAAACTCTCATATTGTCAGGGCTCAGTACTTTCCTCATGAATTATTCTAGGAGGTTTTTGCGTCTCGTCACTTTGGCAGTTTGTTTTTGTTTTGTTCCTCTGCTGTCACTCCTTTTACTGAGGAGGCAAGAGAAGAGAGGAGAGAGGGAGGAGGAGAGGAGAGAGGGAGGGAGAGATAGGAGAGAAGAGAGGGAGAGAGGAGAGGGAGGAATAGGGATGAGGAGAGAGGGAGAGAGAGAGGAAGGGAGTGAGGGAGGAAGAGATGAGAGAAGAGAGGAAGGGAGAGGAGAGAGGGAAAGAAGGAGTGAGAGAGGGAAATAGGAGAGATGGAGGGAGGGAGGGAGGGAGGGAAGGAGAGAGAGAGAGGAGAGAGTGAGAGAGAGAGGAAGGAAGAAGAGAGGCTGGGAGAGTGAAGGAGGGAGAAGCGAAAGAGGGATTGAGAGATGGAAGATGGTAGCAGAAGCAGAGGGGTAGGCCAGAGATGGAGGGGAGGAGAGAGGGAGAGAGAGATGTGGAAGGGAGGGAAAGAGAAATGAGGGAGAGAAGGAGAGAGCGGAAGAAAGTGAGAGAGGAAAGGAGGGGAGAGGAAGAAGAGGGGGAGGGGGAGAGACAGAGAGACACCCATTGAATATTCATTTGACTAAGTTCAGTCTCTTGAAAAACAGGAGTAGGGAAGGAGGGAACGAGGGAGAGAGACAGAGGATGCCTTATATTTGACTACTTTGCTTACTCTTTCATTCAAAAAAGAAGTTTGTGAAAAGAACGGAAGGGGAGGAGAGAGTGACGGGGGGGGTTACGAGAAAGAGAGAGGAGATAGTGAAAGAGAGAGGGAGGAGGGAGGACAGGAGGGAGTGAAAGAGAGAGGGGAAGGGGGGAGAGAGATGTTGAAGGGGCAGTGGAGATGGAGAGAGAGAACAGAGGGAGGGAGAGGCAGAAGGACAGAGAGAGTCATGTCGGCCGGTGTGAACTCTGCCACAATGTCCTCCTTATGTCCTTAGAAGAGCAGCAAATAAAAACAATCAGATGCCCTCCCATCCACTTATATCCCTGTGTTTCAGATCTCTCCCTGTGTGTCTTTGGGCTGTGTTTCCTTGTAAGCATGTCCTGAGCTCCCCTCGGCCATCACCTCTGACCGCGTTTCTACGGTAACCACTCTGTTTGTAACATCATAGCTAGCAGTTATAGGGGCCAGTTTGAAGCCAAGTTGCATATTTGAAGTTCCAGCCGTGAGGATCATAGCAACCAAATGGCCCCTACCCACTCGCACAGCTGGTTTAGCAGGGAGCCGGCATTTAGCAATGCCATCAATCACAAGATTTGGAACGTGGAGGCTAGCAGGTTAGCTGTGTCCATCCCATACAAACAGTCTATGAGATAGACCCAGTAGTAGTATAACAGAGACATTAACCATAAACCAGGGCAGCACCCCTGCATCTGACAGTTACACACCTGAGGATTCTGACCTCCAGCTCAGGTTAGGGTTAGGGTTAAACTGTGTAAATGTTGTGACGTCTCTTGTAGATTCTTTTCTGTTTTGTGAATGTGGTGATTTAATCCGTTCTGAATATATTTGTGGAGGATCTGTCGGCCACGTTGTTTATCCCTGTCATTCTGAGCGCGTGCAGTAGAGTCGACAGTGACAGTGATGAGATCTGGCCTCTCTCTCCTCTTCTCTCCTCTCTCTCTTCCTCATCTCTCCCCATCCTTTTTTTGATCTCTCTCTTTTCCCTTCCCTTTCTCCTCTCTGTCTCTCTTTCTGCTTTCACCCCCTTCCTCTTCTCCGTCACTCCCTCTCCTGTCCCTCTTCCCTTGCCCAGTATCCCTTCTTTCCTCTCTCCCCCTTTCTTCTCTTTCTGCCCTCTCCTCCCTTTGTCTTTTCATCGTCTCCTCCTTTCTCTCTCCTTTTCTTCCCCTTCTCTCCTCCCTCTCTTCTCTTTCCTTCACTCCCTTTCTCCTCCTCCTCTCTACCTTTTTTTCTCCTCCTTCTTCTCTCTCTCCCTATATCTTTCTCCCCCTCTCTTCATTCCTCTTCTCCTTCTCATCTCTATTTCTCTCTCCTCTTTTTCTTCCTCCTGTCCCTCTCTACTTTCCACCTTTTTGTTCCTCCCTCTTCTCTTTCCCTTTCTCCTCTCTCCCCTCTCTCTCTCACTTGTTGTTAAAGACTGATGTTTTGGCTCTGTCTTTTTTCCCTGTCTCTTCTTTCTTCTCATCCCTCCTCTCTCTTCTCTTCTTTTCTGTCCTCCCTCCCTCATCCTCTCTCCTCTCCTCCCTCTCTCTCAGTTGGTAAAGACTAACGTGTTTGCTCTCCCTCCCTCTCTCTTCATCCCATTCCTCCTTTCTATCCCCTACTCTCCCTCCTTTCTTTCCTTCCTTCTCTCCCTCTCTTCATCCCTCTCTCTTCTGCTCTCTCTCAGTTGTTTGTAAAGACTAATGTGTTTGCCCCCCTTCTTTCATCTCCTCCCTCTCTCTCCCTCTCTTCATCCCTCTCTCCTCTCCTCCCTCTCTTCTTTTTGTTTCCTCACTCTTTCTTTCCCTTTCTTCATCCCCCTTTCCTTTCCTCCCTCTCTCTCAGTTGTTGGTAAAGAATAATATGTTTGTTCTCTCTCTCTCCCCTTTTCTCTTCGTTCCATTCCTCCTCTCTCTCCCTCTTTCTCTCGCTCTCTTTATCCCTCTCTCAAGATGCATGTATAGAGCACACTTAGAGAGACTTATCCATGCATTTGCCTCCAGTAGATTAGTCTACTGTAACGTCCTGCTCACTGGTCTCTCCAAATGAGCCTTAACACAGCTGCAGTACATCCAGAACGCTGCTGCTCGGGTCCTGACTAGAACCAGGAAGTACTTCAGACATAAGTCCTGTGCTCATATCTCTGCACTGGCTCCTGTGGCTCAAAGAATAGACTTTAAAGCAGCTCTGCTTGTGAACAAGTCTCTCCATGGACCAGCACCAAAGTACATCTCTGACATGTTAGTGCCATATGAACCATGTCACACTTTGAGGACTTCAGGGACCGGCCTCCTGCTGGTGCCCAGAGTCAGGACTAAAGTAGGACTAAAACAGGCCTGACGCAGGACTAAAGCAGGACTACGCTAGGACTAAATTAGGACTAAACCAGATGTAAACCATTACTAAACCATTACTTCCTGAAGATGTGACTCAAACGGTTATGTTTAGCTGTGCATATGACTGAAAGGGTTTTATTCTATTCTTTAGTTTAAGTGATATTTGTTCAGTATTTCTTTCTTTTTTTTTTTTTTTTCTGGCTCGTTCACATTCTGAATCTCACTGTCTTTAGTCTTTCGTCTTTTCCTGCTTCACATCAGTCCATTGTATTTAATAGAATCTCCTGGTCTTTCTCCCTGAAGGACTCGTTAGCTTTGTACTTCAGGCTAAACACAAAATGGAGGCTTGTTTATTTATTTATACCAACAACTTTTCACTCAAAATGCTCCTTTTACCCAGTGTTGCCACAATACCAAAAGTTCAAATTCCATTTCGATACTAAGGAATAGACTTGATACCCGATACCGATATCAGTGATAATAAAACACTCTTTCTTTAGACAATAGAATCTGATTGCCAAACATTAAATACTAGTACTTTCTTTTTCCCATGTTTAGTATCGATATCTGCCCAAACGAGTATCTAGTTTTGATGTTAGCTTTAGCATCGATTAGCATGCTGATTTTCGATACTTTTGCTAAACCGTTCTTTTCCCTCACTTTTGTTTGTCCACTTTTAGTTTTAATATATTCTCAGTCTAAAAGTACTTTTCAATACTTTGTACTAATAAAAATTGTCCAAGGTTGGTGTAATTGTAATTGGAAAGGTCGGATGCGTTTACATATCTGAGGAGGTATGAAGTAAATAAATCTTTATAAAAACATCAGAAATATTTCAATCGAAATCTTAATTAAATGTGTTTTGGTTTGGACTGATCTTAGCCTTACCTCCCTGAACTCCAGAAATAATTAACAGTTTGTCTGAAATTAAAATTACTTTAATACAGAATGTTTTGAGCAGCGTCCACTGGTCAGACATTTCTCTCATTCCTCAGTGTGACATCTTCATCTTACATATATTTCATTACAGACGCTTTTTATGGTCTTTAATGTCCTTCAAAAACATGTTTTCTGGCTGTGAGCGGGGTCGCCTGTCCACAGATCTGACCTGTGACTTGGCCTTGTGGTGTTAACTGATGTATAGACGTTTAAGGCCATACCATGAAACATCCGGCAAAGCATTAACATCATGACAGCAAGCAGGTGGCTGACCCTCCACAAAAAAGTACCAGATTGTACCTTTAAAGCATGCAACAACAAAAAATGGGTGGGTTCTGGAGGACTAAAGAGGAGAGTGAGGGGGGAGGACGGGTGAGGTCTGGAGGACTAAAGGGAAGAGTGAGGGGGGAGGACGGGTGAGGTCTGGAGGACTAAAGGGAAGAGTGAGGGGGGAGGATGGGTGAGGTCTGGAGGACTAAAGGGAAGAGTGAGGGGGGAGGACGGGTGAGGTCTGGAGGACTAAAGGGAAGAGTGAGGGGGGAGAAGGGTGAGGTCTGGAGGACTAAAGGGAAGAGTGAGGGGGGAGGACGGGTGAGGTCTGGAGTACTAAAGGGAAGAGTGAGGGGGGAGGACGGGTGAGGTTTGGAGGACTAAAAAGGAGAGCGAGGGGGGAGAAGGGGTGGGGTCTGGAGGGCTATAAGACAGCGTGAGGGGCGGGGTTGGGAGGTGTGAGAAACAGTGTGATTGGTCTAACCAGTATCCACATTTCTAACTCTGCCCCTGCCAGTTGTTTGTAATTAAAAACACCTGCCTGTAATCAGGGCAGTCCTGTGTGATATCACGTAGTACTTGAAATTACAGAGACCACTGGAAGCAAAGTCAGTTTTTTGCTTTTTGACCAGAAAGCTACAAATGTACCTAGTTTACATGCAAATCGACAAAAAATTAGTAGGAACGATAGATGATGTTATTAAAACTATTTATACAGTTTAGTAGCAAAAAAAAAAGTTGATTTAATGTTTAGCTCCAGTTTAAATCGAAACTGGTCAACACAAGACAAGGCAAGTTTATTTGTATAGCACAATTCGTACACAAAGTAACTCAAAGTGCTTTACAGAATAAGAAGGACATTAAAATCACACAAATAAATACTCTGAATAAAACTCTTGTTTAACTCGTGTTTGGCCATGTGGACTGTAGAATTTAACAATATTTCACAAAAGTATCAATATAACAGCATTGGCTAACACAGTGTTGAAACAAACTCAGTCTATCACAAGAAATGTATGGATAGTTCTCCCTGTTGATTACACTGTACTTTGCCATGAAGTATCCAAAAAGTAAAGTCACAAATGTTGAACCTGATCATTTCTATCAGGGACCAGACCCAAAAACTCACTGTGTTCCAAAAAAACAGCATTTTAATAAGACAAATTTTAGCTTCCTCCCATCTGTATTAAATATGATTGGCCGATAGATTGTGATGATGTCATCTGAAACACAGCCTTACAGAACAGCCTTATCGCAAATCTTCTACCAGTATCGTGCAGCCTTAGCAGCCGCCTGTTTCCTTGCCCCCTATCTCCTCGCTCCCTCTCCTCTTTCCTCCAACCCCCTTCCTCCTTCCCTCCTTCTCACTTTCTTTGTGTGTCTGTTTACACATAAACCAGTCCAGTCTTTTGCAGAGCTCCTCTTTGGGCCATATGGTCATTCTTAATCTGACCATCTCCTGCTGACAGTACCAAGATGGCCGCCTCCTCCTCCTGCTCTTCCTCCTGCCCTGAGCTGAAGCCAAGACTGTGGTCACTCAGGGACAACGCAGCGGGAACAAGGTGTGCGCTTACAAACACGTTTCAACTGATTTCAACAACATTAGTGTGTTTAGAGCCAGAACACTGCACTGCAAAAACTAAAAAGGCTTGTATGGGTTTCAGACATCACCACATTCTATAGGCCAATAATATGTAATAAAGATGGGTGCAGCTGATACCATCAACATTCTCTGGGGGTGTGAAGCTAACTGGAGGCACACATCTTTCTGAAGCTCTGTTTCTCAAGTTAGACTTTAATCTGAGTTTTATTTTAACACAATCTGACCATAAAGAACTGACTTATCTGAACTACAACAGGTGAGCTGATCTGTGCTGTTAAACAAGTCCCTCTCAAATAACATTACAGTCACAAACAAACTAGCATTAGCCAACAGTTTTTCAGTTAGTCCCTCTCTCTTATTGTTGAAAATCAAACAGGACCATGAACGCTCTGACTGATCACAAGCTCCTGAAAATGTGCTCTTTAAATCCATTTTGTATTTTTTCTCGAGTTTTAATATTTAGATATAAAAACTTATCAGGCTGCGTTTACGGCGTTTGCATTGTGTCACCATGGTAACGACTGAACTTTCTGCCATAGGTATAAATGTAGATGCCCCTGCAATGTATCAGTACAGCAGCTGTTGCCAATTGCTCAAACTAACTCACCAATCCGACACCATAGTGTATTTACAGTGTCTTTTTACAGGCCTCTGTCGTCTTTAGTCACAATGTGTCAGACTGTGGATCAATATCAATCAGTAAATCAATAGAACATTATTAATTCCTTAGGGTCAATTATCAGTGTGAGTATGGACAACCAGCGTAAACCCATATGGTTCAGTTTGTGAAACTATTGCAGAGGGAAGAACCACTTTGTCCTTTTGTCGAGGGAAAACGTCTGTTCTTTTCTCTCAACTGGATTTAACCATAGACTGTATAAAGAAGTGGACTAAGTGAGTGTGACGTCACCTGCAACTTTCAACTCCAAATGAAGCTCATCGAGGCTAGAGCAGTTATAGGAGTACACCTGGAGCCGGGTTTCATATTTGGTATTCCGACCGCAAGTATCATAGCAACCAAAGAGCCAATCCTGAGCCAGGTTGTTGAAGGTAACGCCCCTTTCCACTCGTACTGTGCTGGTCTAGCAGAGAGTGGGCGCTTAGCAACGCTGTCAATCAAACGCGTTCCTAATGCTAGCTTATTGCTCCACTGTTGTGACACCTCGACCAATCAGACTGAAGCTTTCATCATAATGTTGCTAATAGCTCCACTGAGAATGGAACACCAAACTGACCTCTGCAGGATCCACCACAGTACCAAATGTTGTGAATATGAACTAGGGTTGTCAAAAGTATCAGAAATCAAATACTACTTGTTTCTAAAATGAGTATCAAAACTAGATACTCACTACCACAGTATACATACCACTTCGCAGGTATGTATACTAGAAATTCAGATTGTATCGAGTATCGGTATCTGTGTTTGACGGCTCTCTTGAGCTCTGATGAAACGTTTGGATGGGGCTGTGTTCTTGTCAGACCTCGTTATTTTATTAATTTCAGTTGAACTCTCTAATGCACTAATCACAGAGCTGTCCATTATTTAACATAAGACTTTACATTATTAATGGGGTTTGGATAATAATATGCAGAAGAGCTATTCAAATTCACTTAAGGCTCACTTATGGGATTCTGAGTTGAAATAATTAGTTTTAGATGTTTTCAGAAGGAGCAGAGAATGTATTCTGTGTCAGTTTCTAGAATTTTAAGAAGAAATCTACAGAAAAAAAACCCACAAATGTGTTTTTAGAGACAAGCTCCAGTCTCCTGCTGTATTTAAACAACCACATCACAACATCTGGGAGGGCATCTGACACACCACAACATCTGCAGATTAACATGGAGTGGTGATTTCAAGGATTTTATAACAGATGCCCCCTCTCTGTCAAAAGTGTTCAGTGTGGGTGAAGAAGTATCTTGCCCAAGGACACAAAAACCTATCTTCTCATTTCAGCTGAACAGGTTAAAGCAGCTTCCAGGAACACAGGGAGGGGATTTGACACACAGGGAGGGCATCTGACCCACAGGAGAGTATTTGACACACAAGGAGGGTGGGAGGGCATCTGACACACAGGAGGGTATTTGACACACAAGGAGGGTGGGAGGGCATCTGACACACATGGATGACAGCGCTAGAGCAGACCCTTTACCTTATAGCAGTGTGTGTAAATGTTTTCTGATCCACTCCTGTAACCAGACCCTCCCTCCTGGCCTCTTGTGTCCAGGAGAAGAGCCCTTTCCCTGGGGTCGCCCTCCACATCTGCCCCTGTGTTTCTGGAGCTTCAGGAGGTCAGTGGAGGTCAGTGGAGGTCAGTGGAGCGTGGACTTTTCTTTTGTTCAAACTCGTCTCTGTGCTCTCTGAGTTTAGGAGAAAAACGACCCCGAGCTGTAAAATCTCTGAAAGGAAATAGAACCAGCGGCTTTCACAATGACACCAGCGTTTAGGGTTATTTTTATTTTAGTTTTATTTTAGTTTTTATTTCAGTGTGACCTCGACATCACAGCTGCACCGTCACTATTGTGCTTGAGTGGATGGAGTGATTTATGAGAGGCTTCTGTTGTATTTGTCACATCCAGGACTAAGCTACGACTAAACCAGGTCTAAACCAGGTTTAGATCTGGTTTAGTCTTGGTTTAGTCCTAGTTTTGTCCTTGTATAGTCCTGGTTTAGTCCTAATTTAGTCCTGGTTTAGTCCTAATTTAGTCCAGGTTTAGTCCTAATTTAGGCCTGGTTTAGTACTAATTTAGTCCTGGTTTAGTCCTAATTTAGTCCTGGTTTAGTACTAATTTAGTCCTGGTTTAGTACTAATTTAGTCCTGGTTTAGTCATGGTTTAGTCCTTGTATAGTCCTGGTTTAGTCCTAGTTTAGCCCTGGTTTAGTCCAGGTTTAGTCCTGGTTTATTCCTAATTTAGTCCTAATTTAGGTGCATTCTGGCACTGGTTTGGTCCGGATTCGAGCCTAGTTTAGTCTCGATGTAGTCCTGTTCAAGTCCTGGTTTAGTCCTGGTTTAGTCCTGGTTTAGTCCTGGTTTAGTCCTGGTTTAGTCCTGGTTTAGTCCTGGTTTAGTCCTAATATAGAGTTACTTTAGTCCAGTTTTAATCCTGGTATATGGTGTGTTCATACTGGAGCGTCAGGGGCGTCGAGTTTACATGCAAAGTCTATGGTGGAGGTGCGTCTTGGCCGCCCGTTTTTGTAGCTTGTATTCAAGCGTCAGAGCAGCACCAATCTGGGATTGATGTGGCGCGTCTTGAGCGTCCACACATTGGACGCTCTGTTTGCACATCCAAAGCCTCAGACGGCAGAGTTAAAGGCTGAACTTTTGGCATTTGACGCGCAGCGATTTAGTGACGTCATTATCCAGTAAAAGTAGAAGGACATCAGCCACAAATGAGCGGCAACTTAATTTATACTGTGCACAGCGGCTAGCATAAAGGCTAGTCATGGACCCAGACACGCTGCCACAGAGTCGATCACCTCCGTTCATTGGTTTTGTGTAATAAATACACCAAAGGCACTCTCTCATCCTGGTTTGCAGCGTTCACAAAGACACCGGGAAAATAAAACATTCAAAGGTACTCAAAGAATGCAAGAATGACGCGCATTAAGAATTTTCCTCCGACGTGCGTCCACGGCGTTGGAGGCATTTGTCCTCAAATGCGTCCAACTAGAGGCGTCCAATGCGTTTTTGATGTCCCAGTGTGAACGCTTCTTTAGTCCTGATGTAGACTTGGTTTAGTCTTGGTTTGGTCCCAGTTTAGTGTTTATGTAGTTTGGTCCTGTTCTAGTCCTGGTTTAGTCTGGATTTAGTCCGGATTTAATCTAGGTGTATTCATATAGATTTGAGCCATGTTTAGTCCTAATATAGGCTTAGTTTAGTACTATTCTAGTCCTGGTTTAGTCCTAGTTCAGACCTGGTTTAGTCCTGGTTTGGTGATGATGTAGGCCTGGTTTAGTCTTGATGTAGTTCTGGTTTGGTCCCGTTCTAGTTTACACAGATATAAGACACATAGACTAGTTTACACCATGGACCACCATGAACCTACTGGACACTGAGGATTACACAGATATAAGACACATGGGAATAGAAAACAAAGTGTGAACATTTAATTTGGAACATCACATTATATTGTCTAAAGAAAGAGTGTTTTTTTAATCATTGTGGTATCAGAATTGGTATTGAGTATCGAGTCTGTTCCTTAGTATCGAAATGGAGTTTGAACTTTTAGTATCGTAACAACACTTAGTCGATAGTGGCAGACCCCCCCACAAGGAAAGTTCCATAGTGTGTTTTTCATCCTCCTCTCTCTTCATGTTCTAACCTGCTCCAAGATCAGACTAATCTCATCAAACCCCACTCCTCCTCTTTCTGGTAAACCCGCTCTCTTTTTTTTCAGGCTTTTTATTCATTTACTTTTCCTGTTGGCGGGAAATGTATTAACGAGTTTAAGTTCAAACAGAGACGAGCGATAAACCACTCCATCTGCACAAATATCAAACAGAGGAGGAGAGGAGAGAAGGAGGGGAGGACCATAGGAGACAGGAGATGAGGAACAGAGGAGGAGAAGAGAAGGAGGGGAGGAACAGAGGAGCAGAGAGGAGGAGCAGAAGAGAGGGGGAGAGGGTCAGAGGAGCAGAGAGGAGGATCAGAAGGAGGATCAGAGGATCAGAGGAGGATCAGAAGGAGGATCAGAAGAGTGGGGAAGAGGGTCAGAGGAGCAGAGAGGAGGATCAGAAGAGAGGGGGAGAGGGTCAAAGGAGCGGAGAGAAGGATCAGAGGAGAGGGTCAGAGGAGCAGAGAGGAGGATCAGAAGAGAGGGGAAGAGGGTCAGAGGAGCAGAGAGGAGGATCAGAAGGAGGATCAGAGGAGGATCAGAAGGAGGATCAGAAGAGAGGGGAAGAGGGTCAAAGGAGCAGAGCAAATGTCCCTCACACAGACACAACCCAAACATCGACATGAAACTGTGAGGAGAGGAGAGGAGAGAGGGAGGAGAGAGAAGGGACAAAAGGAGAGAGAGTGGGGAGAGAGGAGAGAGGGAGAAGAGAGGAGAGGGATGAGAGAGAGGAGAGGAGAAGAGAGGGGGATGACAGAGAGGAGAGAGAGAAAGAGAGAAAGAGAGAAAGTGAAAGGAGAGGGGGGAGAAAGGGAGCAGAGATGTGTTGTAGTTAATACAAAATTAGGCGACGATAAAGAGGCTAGAGAGAGGGAGAGAGAGGAATGAGCGAGAGTGGCTCAGTCGGTAGAGCGTTTGCCCACTGATCTGTCGTGCTGTTGTTGTGTCCCCGAGCAAGACACTTAACCCCCCTCATCCCCAGTGTCTGTGTACACTGGTGTATGAATATGTGTGTGAATGGGAGAGTGGTTCTTTGATGTAAAGCGTTTTGAGAGACTTGAAGGTGGAAAAAGAGATGAAGAGATGTAAAATCAGAAGAGAGAGAAAGATATAGAGTATAGAGAGAAAGGAAAAGAGGAAAAGAGAGAGGAAGAGGAGAGAGAGTTGCAGTATTCTTCCAAGCTGCACACAGATGAGAAGGGGTGGAAAGAGACAGAAGCGAGGTATGAACAGAGAGAGAGTGATATGTACAGATAGATGTATAAATAGATAGATGTATAGATGGATGGATGTATAGATAGATAGATAGATAGATAGATATAGATGATAGATAGATAGATGTATAAATATATGTATAGATGTATAAATAGATGTATGGCTCAGAGGGACAGGAGCTGTTCTTCTCAGAATCCTGTTTAATCTTGATAAATTATGAATGTGACTCTGCTCTGTATAAAACACATTTACATCTGACCACAGCCTCATGTTTAATCTGCCCAGATTATACTTTACATGTGTTCATTTACATCTGCTTAAGACCTGCTTCAGTCCTAGTTTAGTCCTGGTTCAGGTCTGATTCAGTCCTGGTTTAGTCCCAGTTTCTGCTCTGACCACAGCCTCTTTAATCTGCTCCACTCGTATTAAATTATAGACTATTTTACACGCGTTCATTTACATCTACTTAAGACTTGGTGTAGTCCTACTTTAGTCCTGATTCAGACCTGAATTAGTCCTGGTTTAGTTCTTGTTTAGTCCTGGTTTAGTCCTGGTTTCTCATTTCATACTTGGACCTTTGCTCTGTACAAGTGTATTCATGTAATCATATAAAGGTAAATATGCTCTGAATATATAAGGTCTTTTATAATTTATATGGGCTATGGTTTAGTCCTGGTTTAGTCCTGGTTTAGTCCTGGTTTAGTCCTGGTTTAGTCCTGGTTTAGTCCTGGTTTAGTCCTGGTTTAGTCCTGGTTTAGTCCAGATGTGCCTGTGTTTAAATTCATATATTCATAAATATAAAGTAAATATGCAGTGTGAGTTTTACATATATTTTAAACATGGGGCTTGGCACCACAGGATGTTTTCAATGCATGTTATAATCATAGTGTGTGTGTGGGTGTGTGTGTGTGTGTGTCTGTGTGTATGTGAGACAAAGTCCTGGTTTAGTTCTGGGTTAGTCCTGCATCGGTTCAGGTTTGGTCCAGGTCCAGGTTTTGTCCAGTTTAGTGTTGGTTTGTACCAGTGCATGTGTGATTCTGCATAGACACATAGACTATAGGCTTGTGTGTGTGTTGATTTATTCATAATTTTTTTCACATTTGCACAGAGACACAGAGGCTGTAATGGGATTATTCATATTTGGACTGAAGTCTGGACTGCTCCTTGTGTGGAGTTTAAAGTCTCTGAGTTTAAAGTCTGTGAAACAGATTTTTACTGTGTTAAAAAGGTGAAAAACAGAACGGATTCATTTTAAACAGTTTGCAGTGGTCCAAAGTTATTCCTCACTTATGCATTCAGAACATCCTAATGATTCACTATGATGAGTTTATAAGCACTTTTCACAACTCTCAGAGACCAGAACAACTAGGATGCTAACAGTGCACTTCCTGATTCCCTGACTATAAAACACTTTATAATTAGATGCAGACAGAACACAGCGGAGTTGTTCTGCAAAACTAAAGAGTCTGTATTTTCACTACAATCAGCTGAAGTACGTCTGTTGGCGTCGCCATTTTTGTTTTGGTTCGTTTGAGTGCTTCACCTTTGGCCCCGCCCACACCACAATGCTGCTCTGTGATTGGTCTGAACCACTGGTTAAAGGTAACAATGAGAGAAGAGCCAGATGTTCATAGACTCATGTGAGTCTATGAACATCTGCAAAGGTCAGCTGAAGCAAAGCATCATGGTCCCTGTAGTTCTGTGTTTATCCGCTCTCTGTGACCGTGTTAAAGCCGCGTGTGCAGTTTTTCACAAACACAAAAAGGTGTTTTAAATTTCAAATTGGATTCTGGAGCAGAGCCGAACAGGATCTGTGAAGGGCTTTACTCATCCCTCTCTCTCTTTTTCTCTCCCTCTCTCCTCTCTCCTCTCTCCCCCCTCTCTCTCTTTCTCCTTCCTCCCTTCCTCTCTCTCCCTCTCTCTTTATCCTGTCTCTCTCTCTTTTGCCTTCCTCCGTCCTTCCCTCTATCTCTCACTCCCCCCCTCTCTCCGCCTCTCTCCTTCTCTCTGTTTCCTTCCTTCTCTTATATTTGTATTGTTGTTATGCAGAGCTGTTTTAGAGGTGTTTGATGTGTGTCATGGTTTAGTTCTTTTGCATTAGTCCCGGTTTGGCCTGTTGTGTTTGTGTCTATATGTGTCTGTATGGAAGACTTGCATGCACTAAAATAAACCGAAACTGGACCAAACCTGGACCAAACCTGGACAAAAACTGGAACAAACCTGAACCAAACTTGGCCTAATAAAGGACTAACCCAGACGATCTTGCTCTTCTCTGTTTGCTGTCTGTTCATGTCACATTAAGGTTCACAAAGTTGTCAGATGTTGGTTATTTTCTTGTGGTTTTGAAAGTAAAACAGAGTCACAGCAATGACACTGTGTGAATAAGAAATCTAAAATGGCCTCCTCCTCTGTCGCTCCTCTAGCTCTCCTTCTCTTTCTTTCTCTCCTCCTCTTCTCTGTCTCTCCTCCATCTTTCCTTCTCTCCTCCAGCTCCTCATCTGTCCTCCTTCTCTTTTTTCCTCCTCTCCCCCTTTTCTCCTCCTCTCCTCTTCTTCCTCTCTTTCTCTCTGCCATCTCTTTTCCTCCAGTCCTCTTCTCCTCTTCTGTCTCTCCTCCTCTCATCCTTTTCTTCTCTTTCTGTCCTCTTGCTCTCCTCCATCTCTCCTCCTCCTCTCCTCATCCTCTCTCCTCCCTTTTCTGTCCCTCTCCTCTTTTTCCTCTTCTCCTCTCCTCCTCCTCCTTGTTAAAAGACAACTACACAGGTTCAAGGAAAACAAGATGCAACTTGAAAAGGCCACCCCGCTCCTTTAGACTATTACCACCTGATGACATCATGAGGTGGGGCCAAGCGTTTGGATCTCTCTAAAGGGAGACAGACTAAATAAGCAGGATTACTGAAACAAAACTGCAGGTATCATTTTGAACTTTGTAACACAAATAAACGATCAAATTTGAAAAATATTTAACCTTTGATCTGTTTTAAAAATATCTGAATCAGCACCTCGCACTCTTCCTCGCTCTTCGCTTCCCGCTTCTCGCCCTCGCTCCTTGCTCATGGCTCCAAGTTCAACTCTGTTCTAACTTTCGTGTCCAGCCGTGTAACCTCTCATTGTAATTTCAAAGCGCCTGCGGACTCCTTCATATAATATTTGAGAATTCGCCTGTTTAAAGCCGAGCTGCACCTGACCTCCCTCGTCTTCATGTTAAAAGCCTCCGAGCTAATTTGGCGTGATGAGGCTAGCTTCTCGTTAACGCTGACGATTATGGCCATTACACATTATTTATTCCTTTTATCCAATTCCCTTTAAGTCCCGGGATGTTTCTCGGAGCGTCATCTCGGAGCTGTATCTCGAACGTTTAGACCGACGCACTACATTCATTTGGATGAATTGAAAAATGGTGGTAACCTGTCGCCATTAAAGCGATTACAGAGCGCCAAATGGAGCTTTACAGAGCGCCAAATGGAGCTAAGGACGGAGGAGGTGCTCCCTTATAATCAAATGTCAAATGACTCTGTGGAGTCCTGGACTAATGGGTTAGACTGAGTTTAGACTGGGTTTAGCCCTTGTTTAATCCTCTTTTAGACCAGGTTTAGTTCTGGTTTAGACCTTGTTTAGACCTTGTTTAATCCTCTTTTAGACCTGGTTTAGCCCTGGTTTAGACCTGGTTTAGCCCTGGTTTAGACCTGGTTTAGCCCTGGTTTAGCCCTGGTTTAGCCCTGGTTTAGCCCTGGTTTAGCCCTGGTTTAGCCCTGGTTTAGTCTTAGATTAGATCTAGTTTAATCTTGGTCTAGACCTGGTTTAATCCTAGTTTAGACCTGGTTTAGTACAGGTTTAGATCTGGTTAAGTCCTGGTTTACTTTTGTTTATGACTATGATTATATGGGATATAATGGTGCTTGGAGAATGGGGGAAGTGGGCTCTTATGTCAAATTACTCAGTTTATGGTCTGATGGTTTGGACCTGGTTTGGACCTGGCTTAGTCCTGGTTTAGTCCTGGTTTAGTCCTGGTTTAGTCCTGGTTTAGTCCTGGTTTAGTCCTGGTTTATTGACCATGTTTTTATGAGGTGAGAAGGCCCTGGTGGGGGATGTGGCCTTTTATAATATACTGTCACATATATCCTCTTCTAGCTCTGGTTTAGTCCTGGTTTAGTCCTGGTTTAGTCCTGGTTTAGTCCTGGTTTAGTCCTGGTTTAGTCCTGGTTTAGGAGGCCACGCTGCCCCCTGCTGGAGGTGCAACAGTGGGTGTCCTTCAGGAACAGTATGGGTTATTTTAAATGTAAACACTGTGGTCTGTCTCAGAGATGGTGCATGTTTCCTCCTCTGCTCAGACTGAATCCCCAAAGACAAGTCCAAAGTGTGAAATGGATCCTTGACAGTTTCACACAAACAGCAGCAGTTACATAAGTGTTTCAAGAGACATATAGTGTTTATGTAAGCCCTATTGTGTTTATATATAAGCCCTATTGAGTTTATATATAAGCCCTATTGTGTTTATATATAAGCCCTATTGAGTATAAGCCCTACTGTGTTCCCTTCTCTCTGTAACTGCTGCTGTCAGACTCATCATTTTGGTCTTAACATGTTCATATTAACCTGCTCAACAGCCTCGCTCCGGATTGGCTCTTTAGTTGCTATGATACTCGCAAATACAGTTGTCCCTCACTATAACGCGATTCACCTTTCATAGTCTTGCTGTTTCGTGTATTTTTTTGTGTGCTATTTTGCATGCATTTTGCAGCTTTAAAACATATATAATAACTATAAAAAATAAAGGTGACTACTTTGAGGATTTTGCTGATTGCAGGTTATTTTTAGAACGTAACTCCTGCAATAAACAAGGGAACACTACTCGGAATTCTAAATATGGAACTTGTCTCCAAATTCACCTCTTTAACTGCTAGCCTTGATGAGCTTCATTTGACTGGAGCTGAATACCTTGGGTGGCATCACACTCACATTTTTATACAGTGTGTGATTCACACAAATCATTTTGAGCAGCAAGATGGATTGTCATGATATTTGTGAGTTCACAAACTCACGAGAATCCTAACCCTAACCCTTGGCTCATGCTGGAGTGATAGGGCTGGACCAATCACAGAGCAGCATTGTGGTTTGGCCAAAGGTGAAGCCAAATAAATAGATATATGGATAAATGTTTCATGGCATGACATTTCAAGTATTTACATGTTCTTTCCATGTCACATGGTTTCCTCAAAACAAGCAGCATTTTATAGGTTCTCCTGAGCCTAAGATCTGAGGCTCCATTCAGAATGAACAAGTCTGTGCCTGATTTACTCATATGGTTAAAGTTATTTTACCTTGTTTAGCTGTAATATTTTTTACAGTGCTCTCTCTCCTCTCTCCCTTGTACCTCTCTTTTACCTCTCTCCCCCCTCTCTCCTCTCTCCTTCATACCTCTCTTATACCTCTCTCCCCCCTCTCTCCTCTCTCCCTTGTACCTCTCTTGTACCTTTCTCCCCTCTTCCTCGTATTGCTTCCCTCTCTCTCCCCTTTTACTCGTACCTCTCCTCTTCTCTCTCTCTCCTCTTCCTCGTACTTCTCCCCTCTCTCCCCTCTTTTTTGTACCTTTTCTCTCCCCTCTCTTCCTCCCTCTCTCTTCCCTCTTCCCCTTACCTCTCTCTCCTCTTCTCCCTCTTCCTCTCCCCTTTTCCTCTTACCTCTATCCCTCTCTCTTCTTCCTCTTACCTCTCTTTCCTCTTCTCTCTCTTTCTCTCCCCTCTTTCTCTTACCCCTCTCCCTCTCTATTCTCTCTCCCTTCTTCCTCTTACCTCGCTTTCTCTCTCTTGTACCTCACTCCCTCTTGCCTCTTCTACCTCTTCTCTTCTCCCCCTCTCTCCCCTCTTCCTCTTACATCTCTCCCCCTTCTTCCTCTTACCTCTCTCTTTGTCTTGTACCTCACTCCCTTTCTCCTCTTCTACCTCTCCTCTTCTTCCCCTCTCTCCCCTCTTCCGCTTAGCTCTCTCCCGCTCTCTTCTCTCTCTCCGCTCTTCCTCTTACCTCTCTCCTGCTCTCTTCTCTCTCTCCCCTTTTCCTCTTGCCTCTCTCTCTTCTCTCTATTCTCTCTTCCTCTTACCTCTCTCCCTCTCTCTTCTTTCTCTCCCCTCTTCCGCTTACCTCTCTCTCTTTTTCTCCTTCTTTCTCTCCCCCTGTTACTTCTTTTTTTCCTCTCTCCTCTTCTCCCTCTCTCTTTCCCCTCTTCTTTGTGCATTGCCTCTTCTCCCTCTTTCTCTCCCCTCTTCCTCTTACCTCTCTCTCTTTCCCCTATTCCTCTTACCTCTCTCCCCCTCTTCCTCTTACCTCTCTTTCTTTCCCCTCTTCCTCTTACCCCTCTCTCCTCTTCTCCCCCTCTCCCCCTCTCCCCCTCTTCCTCTCTTCCTCTCTCTCCCTGTGTAATTATCGACTTTGGTTTCACTTCATGGACAAAATTACACATTTGTTTTCCATCTCATCTTGTCGTTCGTGTTGTTCTTTCCATCTCGTCTTGTCGTTCGTGTTGTTTCTGGGGGATGTTTTTCACCGTCGCGCTCGAATCTCAATCTCATTTTGTGGCCTGAGTTAGCGGCTAATGCATGAACGCTCGGATTTGGGCCGTGGTTGCCGCGGAGACGTTAGCGCCTTGGTTATTGCTGTGAATGCTTTGGTTAAGTCGATTTGAGAGGAGAAAATGATGTTCTCCAGTATACCATAAACACGCCTCTAATGTAATTATGCTTTTAATCACTTTTTATTTGATTATTATTAGTTCAGTTTGGACACAGGCGGAGGCGGAAAAATGGAGCCGAGGATACACTGTAAAACTAAACAGGTGAAATGAAAACACAGACATTTAAACTACTTTTTAAACATATTTATACATTTAAGAGTTAAAATTGTAGCAATATTATATTATGACAAAGTACATTTTTGACATTTTAAGTAGTAGTGTTGTCAAAAGTATCAAATCCGATGCTAATCAATGCTAACAATAATACAGAAACTAGATATTCTTTTTTCACAGAACTAAAAAAGTCACAGGACAGAAATGAGTCTTTCCTGGATATCTTTAGAATAAAGAACAAGCATAAGACACATAGACTAGTGTACACCCAGGGACCACTATGAACCTACCTTCCCCTCCCCTCTCTCTCTTTTTGTTCCCTACATTCCTTTACCCTCTCTCTTTCTTCCCATTTACCTCCTTCCTCTCCCACTATCGCTCTCCTTTCTCTCTCATCTTCTCTTTCCTCTCATCTTTCCTCCTCTCTCTCCCTCCTACACCTCCTTCCTCTCCTTTTGTCTTCTTCTGAGAGCAAGTATAAGACAGACTATGGACCACTATGGGACCTACTGGACACTGAGCTATTACACAGATATAAGGCCACATGGGAATAGAAAACAAAGTACAGTGTTCCCTCATTTATCGCCTGGGTTACGTTCTAAAAGTAACACGTAATAGGCGAAATCCACGAAGTAGTCAGCTTTATTTTTTACAGTTATTCTATATGTTTTAAGGCTGTAAAACCCCTCACCACACACTTTATAGTATAAAGTGTGTGGTGAGGGGTTTTACATATACACTTTTCTCACACAGGCATTAACATTTTCTCACATTTCTCTCTTTTTTAAACACTCTCAAAGTTCAAACCTTTGTCGGTGCAGAACGTTTCATCGACATTGGGGATTTTGTCAGGGACAAAAATTTGCAAAGATACAGCACTTCAGAGTCACACTGTGATCCAACATTTATGTAAATTTGTCTGAACACATTCTGTACTGTGCAGGAGACACGGCACGGAGGAGACTGATGGACAATGGTCTACAGTCCCTTAGTCAATCAGGACGCAGAACACAATGCACATTCATACACTGTAAAAAAAAATGTGCAAAATTTCACAAAAAAACCCGTGACACAGTCAGGCTGCGAAACGGGAACTGCGATATATTGAGAGACAACTGTACTACGATTTAATGTGGAACATCACATCCTGTTGTCTAAAAAAAAGAGTGATTTTATTATCATCATGGTATCGGAATTGGTATCGAGAATTGAGTCTATTCCTTGTAGACCAGTATTGGATCTGTTGGTACTTGGAAGGCCAAATGTTTTCTTAGTGGTACTTGGTTTGAAAGTTTTAAGACCCACTGATGGTGACCTGAGGGAGACCCAGGACACACTGGAGGGACAATATCTCTCAGCTGGCCTGGGAACACCTTAGAGTCCCACAGGAGGAGCTGGAAGAAGTGTCTGGGGTGTGGGAAGTCTGGGAGATCCTGCTTAGACTGCTGTCCCCATGACTCAGCCCAAGATTAGTGGAAGAATCTAGATGGCCTAGATCAGGGGTCGGCAACCTTTAACACGCAAAGAGCCATTTGGACCCAGTTTCCACGGAACATAAAACACTGGGAGCTATAGCTACACTATTTTTGACATCTACAAATGAAGATAACATTTGGCTTGTTTTTTTTTATCTTTAAGCTTAGTGTAAACAACTATAGTGTGCTTATGACAGGGGTCCTCAACCTTTTTTGCACCACGGACTGAAATAATGTAGGTTTTATTTTCTACGCGTGGCAGATAAATCTATCACAGATATAATATACTTGCCACTACATCAAATAGATTTCTGTGGTGATTTCCTATCAGGATTTTCATGATATATCTACGGACAAGCTTATTAGCGCGTTATGAGGGACGGGCGAAAGTTACGTCTGAGAAGAACCTCCTGCTCCTGAACCTTTGCACAGCGTCTGGAAATCAGGGCTGTGTCTTTATGCAGGACTGTGAGCTGTGTCTGTGACATGTGAGCAGTGTTTGTTTTTAACATTGTTCTGCGAGTGTGACGCTTATTTTTATCAACGAAAAATAAGAAAATATAATTTTATTTTAATATTTCAAGATCACAATAATCTTCGAATTTAAACTACAATAAAAAAAAGAACTAACACAAATAAAATACACTTCAATTAAATACTTAAAATGATGAAAGAGCCGCAGGTTGCCGACACCCTTGGCCTAGATTAAAGCTGCACTATGTAACTTTTCTGAATGTGAATGTTCCGCCACCTTCTTTATAGTGATGTTATTGCTTTGCCTGGAATGTTACACAATATGGCATGAAACCATTTACCTTGAATTTACTCTGGTGTGTTATTTGCTAAAAACATACTTTGAGCACAGGTCTCACCTTCACAGATCTGACTTGACCAGGACTAAACCAGGACAGAACCGGGACTAAAGCAGGACTAAACCAGGACAGAACCAGGACTAAAGCAGGACTAAACCAGGACAGAACCGGGACTAAAGCAGGACTAAACCAGGACAGAACCAGGACTAAAGCAGGACTAAACCAGGACAGAACCGGGACTAAAGCAGGACTAAACCAGGACAGAACCGGGACTAAAGCAGGACTAAACCAGGACAGAACCGGGACTAAAGCAGGACTAAACCAGGACAGAACCAGGACTTAATCAGGACTAAACCAGGACAGAACCAGGACTAAAGCAGGACTAAACCAGGACAGAACCAGGACTAAACCAGGACTAAACCAGGACTAAAGCAGGACTAAACCAGGACAGAACCGGGACTAAAGCAGGACTAAACCAGGACAGAACCAGGACTAAAGCAGGACTAAACCAGGACTAAAGCAGGACTAAACCAGGACAGAGCCATGACTAAAGCAGGACTAAACAGGACAGAACCAGGACTAAAGCAGGACTAAACAGGACAGAACCAGGACTAAACCAGGACTAAACCAGGACTAAACCAGGACTAAACCAGGACTAAACCAGGACTAAACCAGGACTAAACCAGGACTAAACTGGTCCCCCCATCTCTCTCTATTTCTCTCTCTCTCTCTGTGTGTCTGCCCATCTCTCTCTCTCTTCTTCCCCTGTTCTCTCTGTCTCTTCCCCCCTCTGTTTCTCTCTGTCTGTCCATGTCTCTCTCTGTCTTCTCTCTGTCTGTCCATGTCTCTCTCTGTCTTCTTTTTGTCTGTCTCTCTCTACATCTCTTCATGTCTGTCCCCCCCTTCTCTCTCTTTCTCCCTCTATTATCTCTGTCTCTCTGCGTGTCTGTCCCTCTCTCCCTCTGTTCTCTCTTTCTTATATTCAGATGAATGTCATAGGAGGTCCTTAAACGTGCGTTAATGGTGTCACTTTTACGATTAGACATTTCTCACTTACCCCCCTCCCCCTTCTTTCCCCCCTTTCTCCTCTGTCCTCTCCATTTCACACTCACTCCTCTCTTCCTCTCTCCTTCATTTCCCTTTCTCCTCAACTTTTTCTCCTCTCCCTCTCTCTCACCCCCTGCCTTTTTCTCTCACTGTCTCCCCCCTCCAACTCTTTCTCTCTCTCTCTCGCTCCTCTCTCTGTTAAATGCTTCTTAATGGTGTCAGGTTGGTCATTACACTCCCTTGTTCCTTCTCTCCCTTTCTCCCTCTCTCCCTCTCTCTCCTCTGGTCGCTCGGGGCGCCGGTCCAAATGTCACACGTGTCTCTGGTTGTAGTCATGTTTAGAAACTTAAGAGACGCCAAGGGAGAGATAGAGAAGGAAGGGAGAGAGAGAGAGAGAGAGAGAGAGAGAGAGAAGAGACAGAGGGGGAGAGAGAAGTGGAATAGATGAGAGGAGAGAGAGAAAGAGAGAAAAGAATGTTCAGTGCTGCTGTGAGACATGAGGTGAACCATCTGGACTAAAGAGATGAGAGAGAGAGGGGAGAGGAGGGAGAGGAGAGAGAGAGGAAAGGAAGGAAGGAAGAGGAGGGAGAATTTGTAGTTGGACTTATAACACGACCAAAGAGGTAGTGTTTTTACTCTGATGATGTAACTTGTTCTGTGTTCAGTGTGGTCCCTCCTCATCCAGTTTTATAATATTAACCAACTTAAGTTTTGCCAAATCAGAGGAACACAAAAAGCTGTATGGAGCCGAGGACCCTGAGTGCATCACCCAAGGGCCCTGAGTGCATCACCCAAGGGCCCTGAGTGCATCACCCAAGGCCCCTGAGTGCAGCACCCAAGGGCCCTGAGTGTAGCACCCAAGGGCCCATCTGCAGGTCTCCACTAGGGCTCTGGAAGTTGGAGGTTTAGACTTCTCCATGTTTTATTTTAGGTTTAGACACTGAAAGATGGGTCAAATGCAGAAGACACATTTCTCTATGGGGATAAAAAAAAGTGCACCTTAATTTTCTTGTGTGTGCGCGTGATTTATTTGCCTAGAATGTTCCACTACATGGCATTAAACATGTCTATCTCCATGCAGACAAGCAGGTGATACAGGCAGACCTAGTTACAGTCTGCTCTGTGGAGATGCAAGCCCGCCCCCCCGCCACACCCACCTCACCCCCTCCCCTCGTCCCCTCGTCCCCGCCTCCTCACATGAAGGTCGTGCAGAGGGCGCTACCGTCTCCTGTCTCTGATTTGGTTTGATTCACAAACACAGCGGCTCAAATGTAACTTTAATGACCGGAGTCTCGCACCTGTCAGCCTGCATTAGCCTGTGGAGGAGGAGGGGGCGACCTTGGTCTGTCTTTGCCCAGAGACGGAGCTCCGAGCTGGGCCAGAGCGCGTTTGACTCCCCCCTCACCCCCTCTCTGCTAAAGGAATATGTAAATGTGCCAAATGTAAATGTGCCCAAATGACTACGATTCAGAGCCATATTGTGACTACCTGATTATTCCCATGTATCTGAGCAAGATATAACTCTCCCCAGTACAGATATATAGAATAAGTTTACTGGGTGCTGTTTTTTGTCTACTAATAAAGAGTTTTACTGACCGAGAATCAGGTAGTGCACTGTTAGCATGCTAGTTGTTGTTAGCATTACTGTGATTATGGCAAAACTCCGCTCTGCTCTCTGAGAGTTGTGAAAAGTGCTTATAAACTCATCTTGGTAAATCATTAGGATGTTTACTTCACTGGTAAGAAGTCCAAGTAAATTAAATCGCTAAACTGTATTTAGATTTAGATTTTAAACTTTTTAAAAAATGTTAATATTTTAATCTCATTCACGTGAAAAAAGAGTCATTTTGTAAATGCATTAAGAAATTTGCAGTGAATTTGGTTGATTTCGGTCGTGATTTGAAACTAAATCATCTTGAAATAGTTGTGTCCCTCTCCATCTCTGGATCTCCACTGTGGGGGGCGCTGTGAGGATCTCTACCCAGCTCTGACCCTCCGTTCTGGGGTAGGTTGTACAGATCTCTCCCCAGCCTCGGTGCTCCTCATCTTCCCTTCCCTCCTCTCCATTCCTCCTCCCTCCTCTCTTCTCCTCCTCTCCCTAGTCTCTGTTCCTCTCCCTCCCCTTCTCTCTCACTCCTCTCCTCCTCTCTGTTCCTCCTCCTCTCTCACTCCTCTCCTCCTCTCCATTCCTGCTCTCTCTTTTCCCCTCCCTCCTTTCCCTCCCCTGCACTCATTCCTTTCCTCCTCTCCGTTCCTCCTCGCTCTCACTCCTCTCCTCCTCTCCGTTCCCTCTCTCTCTTCCTCCTCTCCTTCTCTCCGTTTCCCCCTCTCTCTCCTTCCTCCCTTCCTCTCCGTTCCTCCTCTCTCCCTCCTCCCTTCCTCTCCATTCCTCCTCTCTCCCTCCTCCCTTCCTCTCCGTTCCCCCTCTCTCTCCTTCCTCCCTTCCTCTCCGTTCCTCCTCTCTCCCTCCTCCCTTCCTCTCCGTTCCTCCTCTCTCCCTCCTCCCTTCCTCTCCGTTCCTCCTCTCTCCCTCCTCCCTTCCTCTCCGTTCCTCCTCTCTGTCTCTTCCCCTCCCTCCCTTGTCTCTCCCTCCTCTCCTCCTCTCCGTTCCCCCTCTCTCTCCCTCCTCTCCTCCTCTTTCTCTCTCTTCTTCTCCCTCTTTTCCCTCTCCAGGTCTTGTTCTTGCTGTTAGTTGAACACAGAGGACATGTGTTCTTCACTGGAGCGTGTTCTGTTTTGCACTAATCTGTCTGAAGATAGCCTCTCTCATGTTATTACTGCTCAGCCACTGGATATGAGAGGACGGGAGGGCATCTGACACACAGGAATACACAAGGACGGGAGGGCATCTGACACACAACCACAAGGTCCCAGGTTCAATTCCCAACGCACCAGTTCCCCCCATTAATCTAAAACATGGTCAGTAGGCTAATCCTTGTATCCTGAATCTATGGTATGTCAAATATTGGGTCTGCATTTGACCCATTCTTCAGTGTCTCTGGGTTAAACCTGCATCTGACCCATCCTTCAGTGGCTTTGGGTTAAATGAGCAGTGGGACCCACCTCGAGATCTTAGTCTAGTCTTGGTCAGGACTTAAGCTGGAGGATTTGACCTATGGAGCATGTTTTGGGAGACACAGGAAGAACATGCAAACTCCACACAGAAAAGCCCGGAAGTCAAACCAAGAACCTTCTTGCTGTGTGGCGTGAGTGTTAGTTCCTCAGTGATGAAAATGTGTCACTGTTGCCATGGCAGTTAACAATTCAGAACAAAACATTATATCTTCTGAATGGTGAAAAGTACTCAAAATGGTGCATATAAACAGGAAGCAGAAACCCATGAATAGGAGGATGGGAGGGCATCTGACACACAGGAATAAAGGAAGACGGGAGGGCATCTGACACACCAGACTTTATATAGGAGGACGGGAGGGCATCTGACAGATATTAAAGCCATTGGGCCTCAATAAAGACAATGAAAACTGACGTCATATTAATCTTACATGTTTTTTCATTCATAGTTGCAAAATTTCATCTTAAAGTCATTTTTTAATTTAAACATTTAAACTCTACATTTGACCCGATTGCTCTCATGGAGGTCAGTTTTCTTGACCCATTTGTTCTTGTGGAGGTCAGTTTTGGCGCTCCCTCATTTGCTTTTGGGACCCCACCGTCTCTGGACAATAAAACAGATGGATTTTGGAGGCAGGAGGCGAGATCTGGTAATATGATGTTTAACTAAAGGACAGGTGAAGGTCAGGGGGAGATGCTGTGATGGTGCGCCCGTCAAACCCTTCCCCCACAAACACAAGACAACACCACAGTTCCACGCCACGCAGTGCCCCCTCATGGTTTAAACAACAGCAGCGCAGGTATGGGCTTGTGTTTATGACGGACACAAGCGGGATGATGCAAGACAGAGCAGTATATCACAATATGTCCCTGTGTGTCAGATGCCCTCCCTGTGTGTCAGATGCCCTCCCTGTGTTCCAGTGTCCTTGGCTGTTACTGGAATCTGCTTTAACCTGTTCAGATGAAATGAGGAGTCCTTGGGCAAGACACTACTCCACCCTCACTGTAAGATTTTGACATAGGGAGGGCATTTGTTGTAAAACTCACCAAATCACCACTGCATGTTAGTCTGCAGATGTTGTGGTGTGCCAGATGCCCTCCCAGATGTTGTGTGGTTGTTTAAATACAGCAGGAGACTGGAGCTTGTCTCTGATAGAAATGAAAAAAAAAAGAAAAAACATTTGTGGGTTTGTCTTTTTTTAGATTTGTTCTAAAACTCCAGTGAGGAATCTACAGGAGACAAATATGATTTATTATAATGATGTTCTTAAAGTTCACTCGTCTTAAAGTTCACATTTTGGTCGTGTTTTGCTTCTGTGTCAAAGATCCTGGTTCACTGAAGTGACAGCTCCTCTCTTTCTCTCTGTCTCTTGTCTCTAACTCCCTCTATATTCCCTCCTTTTTCTTCCTCATCTCCTCTCTCGTTCCTTTCTCTCTCCCCTCTCTTCCCTCACCCCCTTCCTCCTATCTTTCCCTTCTTTCTCCCTCTTCCTCCTCTCTCCCTCTCACCTCTCTCACTCTCCTCTATCATCAATTGCAAAGGGCACCCAGAGTTTCTCTCTCTTCCTCTCCTTCCTCTCTGTCCTCTCTCTCCTCATCCTTTCTCTCCTTCCCTCACTTATGTCTTTCTCTATCTGCAACCCTTCTCTTCCCTCTCCACCTCTTCTCTTTCTCCCGTCTCCCTCTCCCCATCCCTCCTCCGATTTCTCCCCTCTCTCGCTCATTCTATCTCTCCACCCCAATTCTCTTTCTCCCCACCTCATCTCTCTCTCTCTTTCTTCTTTCACGTTCTCCTTCATTTGTAAAGGGCACCCTGACCACCTGAGTTTCTACTGCTTCCTCCATCCCTCCCTTCCCCCTTTCCTTCCTTCTCTCCCGCTCCCCTCTCTCTCTTTCTCTCCTTTATCATGTTCTTTGGAGTACTCTCTCTCCTCCCTTCTCCATTCTCCCACTTTTCCTTCCCTTTTCTCTCTCTCTTTCTCCCTCCTCCTCTTCCTTCTCTTCTCCTCTCCTCCTTACCCTCCTTTTCCTCCATCTCTCCTCTATCTCTCTCTCTCCTCTGCTCTTCTTCTCTTTCATCTGTCCAGGCGTCCTGTCACCGTGCACTCAACATTAGTATTCTCTTTTCATATCTGCCCTCCCCCCTCCCTCTCTCCCCTTTTCCCGCACGCTTCATAAAAAATAGTTTACGCTCTCTTCCCCCACTCCCTCCTCTCTTTGCCTCCTTTCTCTCCTCCCTGCATCCCTCTCTCCTCCTCCTCTCACTGACAGAGGGCTATCCATCCCCCCTCTTCTGTTTCCTCCCCCCCTCTCCCTTCTCTCTCTTTCCCCCTTTCCTCTCTGCTCTTCTCTCCCTCTTTCCACTCTCCTCTCCTCTTTCTTCCCTCCCTCTTTCTCAACTCTCCCTCCTCTCTATCTCTCCCTCTTTCGCTGTCCTCTCTCTCCTCTTCTCCTCTCCTTTCTTCCCTCCCTCTTTCTCAACTCTCCCTCCTCTCTATCTCTCCCTCTTTCGCTGTCCTCTCTTTCCTCTTCTCCTCTCTCTTGTTCCCTCCCTCTTTCCGTCTCATAAAAAAGAGTTGACGCGGTGACAGGAAAATGCCTCTAATCCGGAGGTTTGTGGAGAGTAAACAGCCACTTACTATTCAGCTCCGAGAGTGGGCTGTTTGTGGTCTCCATGGAAACAAAGGAGGAGCGCACATATATGTATGTATGACCAGAGAAGAGGAGGGGAGAGAGGAGGAGCGCACGTATATATGTATGAGCAGAGGAGAGGAGGGGAGGAGAGAGAGGAGGAGCGCACGTATATGTATGTATGACCAGAGGAGAGGAGGGGAGGAGAGAGAGGATAGAGAGGAGGAGAGGCGAGGAAGGAGGAGCGCACATATATGTATGTATGACCAGAGGAGAGGAGGGGAGAGAGGAGGAGCGCACGTATATATGTATGACCAGAGGAGAGGAGGGGAGGAGAGAGAGGAGGAGCGCACGTATATGTATGTATGACCAGAGGAGAGGAGGGGAGGAGAGAGAGGATAGAGAGGAGGAGAGGCGAGGAAGGAGGAGCGCACATATATGTATGTATGACCAGAGGAGAGGAGGGGAGGAGAGACAGGAGGAGCGCACATATATGTATATATAACCAGAGGAGAGAGAGGAGGAGCACACATATGTATGTATGACCAGAGGAGAGGAGAGAGAGGAGGAGCACACATATATATGTATGACCAGAGGAGAGGAGGAGAGAGAGGAGGTGCACACATATATGTATATATAACCAGAGGAGAGAAGGGAGGGAGGAAAGGAGGAGAGAGGAGGAGGAAGGAGGAAAGGGAGCGCACACACACACACATATATATATATATATATATATATATATATATATATATATATATATATATAGATAGATAGATAGATAGATAGATAGATAGATAGATAGATAGATACAGAAAGAAGTAAAGAAAAGCGGAGAGAGGGAAACTGGAAGGAGAGAGGGTGAGAACATAGAACAAGGAGAAAGATGGATGCAGGGAGGAAAGAAAGAGAGAGAAGGGGAGCGAGAAGTGGAGAGAGAGTAAGAGGTTGGATAAAAAGGGAAGAAAAAGGAAAGAAAAGCAGAGAGGTGGTGGGAAGGAGAGAGAGGGAGGGAGGATAAAGAGGGAAAGAAGGAGATAGAGAAGGATAAAGGGAGAATGAGGCAGAGAGTATAGAGGGGCAGGGATCGAGAGGAGAAAGGGAGATGTGTGAAGCTGAGAGGGGGATGAGAGGATGAAAAGAGGAGATAAAATCAGCCCCTTATGAAACAGAGGTGAGACCTGTGTTTACATCTCACTGCATCATGTGACCGCATGTTCACCTCACACAGCAGGGGAGTACAGGTACATTTTATTCAGGTATTTTTACTTCAATAAAGTTTTAAACAAATTGTACTTTCAGAGTACTTTTCTACTAGCATCTAACGGCGTTGATCCAACCCAACTTGCACTTTTTGACCTAAACAAGCCTCAGTTGAGACAGTTATTCTTTATGCTACTCTTACTTCAGTAGTATGTGGACAAAACACTAGTGCAATCTAACCCTGTTAGACTCTGCTTTAGACTCTGCTTTAGACTCTGCTTTATTCTCTACTTTAGACTCTGCTTTATTCTCTACTTTAGACTCTGCTTTAGACTCTACTTTAGACTCTGCTTTAGACTCTGCTTTAGACTCTACTTTATACTCTACTTTAGACTCTGCTTTACACTCTACTTTAGACTCTGCTTTAGACTCTACTTTAGACTCTGCTTTAGACTCTGCTTTAGACTCTACTTTATACTCTACTTTAGACTCTGCTTTACACTCTACTTTAGACTCTGCTTTAGACTCTACTTTAGACTCTGCTTTAGACTCTGCTTTAGACTCTGCTTTATTCTCTACTTTAGACTCTGCTTTAGACTCTGTTTTAGACTCTGCTTTAGACTCTGCTTTAGACTCTGTTTTAGACTCTACTTTAGACTCTGCTTTAGACTCTGCTTTAGACTCTGCTTTAGACTCTGCTTTAGACTCTGCTTTAGACTCTGTTTTAGACTCTGCTTTAGACTCTGCTTTAGACTCTGCTTTAGACTCTGCTTTAGACTCTGCTTTATTCTCTACTTTAGACTCTGCTTTAGACTCTACTTTAGACTCTACTTTAGACTCTGCTTTACACTCTGTTTTAGACTCTGCTTTAGACTCTGCTTTAGACTCTGCTTTAGACTCTACTCACTCGACTCTGCTTTAGACTCTGCTTTCACTAGACACTGTCTTTAACTTGACTGTATTGCTGTAACCGACAATAAAGATCTACAGAACGATTCCTGTGCCTCTGGACCTGTTCTTCATGTAACAGGAAAACAAACACAAGTACTTTGCCTAAATGCATTTTTATTTCTTACTTGTTTTTCTTCTTGATGTTGGTGAGTTGTCTACTGTACCACCTTTGTAAGTGTCATAACCTCACACACATCTCCACACACAGACTGGTCACATGATCACACACATGCTGGTCACATGATCACACACACACCTGCACAGAGGCGTCTCAAACTGCTTTTATAATGTGAGGGTCCATCACACGTCCTCTTAAACTGTGTGAGGATGCTCCGAAGGTGGCATGCGGCGATAATCCAATGCCACTTTCCATTGCTGTGGAAACCCAATCAGAGAAGAGAGAGTGTGTGTGTGCATGCGATACACAGAACACACACGGGACACACACGGGACACACACAGGACACACATGGCGCTCAGGTGAGGCTGGCATCAGATTTCATGTTTGTGAAATGAACAATAGAAAAATGCTGACACTTTTCTCTGTGGGACGAGTCTCGTTTATGTAAATATTTAAGATTAAAGTGTTTGAAGTGTTTTATTCTGGTATTTTTACTTAGTTTGACTCATATCGTTTCATGAAAGCTTGTATATTTGTATGCTTATTAACTGTTAAATTCATTTTTGATACTGAGTCTCCCCTTTGCTCTCCATTCTACGTCACTCCCCCTTCAGAGCACTATCACACTAACACAATCAGCTGCATCTCACTAATGAAACTACTGCACATCACATCAGATTGTAAAGTTGAAGTGTACAGATCATAGTGTGAACCTCATCAGAAACATGTCTGAAGAGGTTTTGATGTCATCCATGCTTGAGTAATCTAGCTTGTACGAACCTCTACAAGGCTCCGCCCACAAACCTACGAGACCCCATAGAAGTAAAATACCCCCTCTTTAATACCCCATAGAAGTAAAATACCCCCTCTTTAAATTACACTTCCTTAAGCACATGACAGTTACATACAGTATGAGTCTTGACCTTGTGGCTGGAGGCCCTGGTCACTCTGGGATCACTTACATTTGCTTCATTCATGTACATTTGCTCTTGGTGATTTTCTTCATCATTCTTTCATTCTCATATCCTTCCTCATGGCTCTTCCCCCTCTTCCTCTTCCTAGACCAAGGCTAAACCAGGGTTAGCCTTGGCCTTAGCCTGGCTAAACCAGGACAGAACCAGGACTAAATCAGGACTAAACTAAGACAAAATAGGGACTAAAATAACACTAAACTATGACCTACTTTAGTCTTGGTTCAGTCCTGGTTCAGTTGATCTGTTTTATAACAATTTAGTCCTGGTCTAGTCCTGGTTTAGTCTTTGTTTAGTCCTGTTTTAGTCCTGTATTAATTGTGGTTTATTCCTGCTTTAGCCCTAGTTCAGTCCCAGTTTCATCCTGGTTTAGTGGTTTAGTCCTGTTTTAGTCCTGTTTTTTGTCCTGGTTTAGTCCTGGTTTAGTTCCTGGTTTAGTCCTGGTTTAGTTCCTGGTTTAGTCCTTTGCAATAATTACTCAGACCTTATAAAGATGAACCAGACCAGACGAAGGTGTATGTAAAAAGTAAAAAATAAAGTTTATAATTTTGAATATTACTTTTTAATTATTTCTATTAATGAAACATCACCACAATCTGAGTTTTAGATTCATTAATCCCGTGGTGTCGCCTCAGATGTTTTTTAACGAGCATTGATTGGCTCAGGCGGCACCGGGGTTTTGTGGTAGGGGACGTCACATTCTTTTGACTTTTATTCTGTGATAATTTGTGTTTGGGCACGAGCTTGATCAATACTGACTGTTGGAGAGGTCACAGGTCAAAGGTCACAAGGCAGAAGGCTTTGGGGTCATGACCTCATTCCAACGAGGTTTTATTTTAGTCTGAACAAAAGAGAGGAGAGTGGAAGTACTCAGACAAGGACTGAACCAGGACTAAACCAGGACTTAACCAGGACTAAACCAGGACTAAACCAGGACTGAACCAAGATTAAACCAGGACTAAACTAAGACTAGACCAGGACTGAACCAGGACTGAACCAGGACTAAACCAGGACTGAACCAGGACTAATCCAGGACTAATCCAGGACTGAACCAGGACTAGACCAGGACTAGACCAGAGACAAAGAGCATTTATCTCGACTAGAATCAGTTGAATCAGGTACAGCCCTTTAAGTTGACAGTTTTCCATTGATCTTCCACTTCCTGTTTGAGTGACAGATGTGACAGAAACTGGATCCAAAGGAGGAAACATGATCTACGGAAGCCTACAGAGACACATAGGTCTGTACTGGACCGTCACATACACTTCATGTTTATGTACACAGCACATGGTCAGACTGTGGTGACATCAGCTGCATTTACAATACTCAAATATTGAACCGCCTCATTATTCATTTTTAGTTTGGGGTCGGCTCCAGAGACTCGTCATATTAATCTAATATCTTAAAATCCTTTCAGCTGACGACTCTCATGTCTTTGGGATGAATAATGGCTCCACTTTTGGAAGCTATTGTGAAAAAATCATCACTTTTGTTTATTTAAACTGACAGAGAAGACGCTGAATTTAAGCCAGCTCTTGTTTCATGTGGATAGACCTAATAACACCAGCATGCTAGCTTGCTGTGTCTCAAAGCTTGTGCTAATTTTTATTAAAATTATAAAATATAAATACACAACATATTCAAATTAATAAAAAAATACTACCCAATTGTTTTTAAATGTAGTATAGTTCAGTTTATTCCTCGAAACCAGGATTAAACCAAGACTGAACCAGGACTAGACCAGGACCAAACCAGGACTTGACCAGAACTGAACCTGAACTTAACCAGGACTAAACCAGGACTGAACAGGGACTAGACCAGGACTAAACCAGGACTGAACAGGGACTAGACCAGGACTAAACTATGTAGTATACTTCAGTTTATGGTGTTGTTTTAATACTTATTATGTCTCAAAGTTAGCATTAGCATTGAGATACAGACATCTCCCTTGCTAAACATAGAAGCATAGACTGTATAAAGTGAAGTGAGTGTGACGTCGCCCATAGCGTTTGGCTCTAGTCAAATGAAGCTCATCGAGGCTAGCTAGCTGTTCCTTTTTGCAAATCAGCAGCTATCAGGTTAGCTATGTCCATTTATATACACAGTCTATGTACAGAAGTGTCCTCTGCTGACATATTTATTTTTATTTATGAGCTTGAGAGCGCTGTTGTGCACAGAGCCTGTTTCAGAGATATTAACCATAAAGCAAGTCAACACATCTGTGATATAAAACCAGACAATATTTAAAAGCAGATCTTGAGGTCAAAATAAGTCCGCTGTGTACTGTCTGCATCTAGTTTTAAAGCGTTTTATTGTTTGAGAATCAGGATGTGCGTGTTAGCATACTAGTTGTTAGCTTTCCTGTTACAGGAAGACTCCGCTCTAGTCTCTGAGAGATGTGAAAAGTGCTTATAAACTCATCATGGTGAATAATTTGTATGTTCAGAATGCGTAAATTGCTGCAAAATGTTTAAAATTAACCAGTTCTGTTTTTCCCTTTTTTATAATAAGAAAAATCAGATACAGGGACTTTTTTTTTTTTTTCATTTGAAAGTTGATAGAAAAAAACACATATCTATAGATCTAATTTGCATTTTAAAGACATTCAGCAGGTGTAAAGAGATGGCAGTGACAGAGGTGTATATGCTCTTATCATGTGTTCACTTTAATCCAATGAGATTCTTGTGTTTTTCTCTGATGCTTTTGCTGATACATAATTCCCCTTGGACTATAAATCTAACACAGTCAAATACTCTGTTCTTATATGTCGGAGTACTCTGCTGTTTTCAATGGGAGGCACTGGTCTGTTCTGTCTCGGCTTGGTCCCGTGTTTGGGTCTCTGGTGGGTCTCTGGTGGGTTTTCACAGCTCTGGTTCTTATCCTCGCTCGGCTCTCCTCGTCTCCACACACTTTACTCCTGTCATCTCTACAATTTAAGATTAATGGTAAATATGGAGCATCATTCAGAAGGGAATCAAACCAGGTTTAACAACAACAGTGTCCATAGTGGAATATTTCTCAGTGCAGTCGTTATTCACCCCACACCCGGAGCTGGGACTGGGTTGACGGCAGCTCAGTTTAGCAGATTTTTGTGAATTATTTGCGACATTTTTTGATTATTTTTGGCGAATGTTTGGTGCTTTTTAAAAAATATATATTTGGTGATTTTTTTTTATTTTATTCTTTTTTTAATTTGTTGTTATTTTAGTGATTTTTTTGTGTGTGCTTTTCTCATTTATTTGTGGAGCCTGACTCTGAGTCTGTGTGAAAAACCAAAGAAACAGATGCAGCGAAAGGCAAACTGTGAACGACATGAGGCCCGCGGAGAGTGTGATGAAAACACAGAGAGGAGAGAGGAGAGGGAGGGAGAGAGGGAAGGAGAGAGAAAGAGAGAGGGAGGGAGAGAGAGGGGAGGAGAAGCTGTGAACGACATGAGACCCACGGAGAGTGTGATGAAAACACAGAGAGAGGAGAGGGAAAGAGAGAGGGGGGAAGCTGTGAACGACATGAGACCCACGGAGAGTGTGATGAAAACACAGAGAGAGGAGAGGGAGAGGGAGAGAGAGGGAGGGAGGGAGAGAGAGACGGGAGGAGAAGCTGTAAACGACATGAGACCCACGGAGAGTGTGATGAAAACACAGAGAGAGGAGAGGGAGAGAGAGGGAGGGAGGGAGAGAGAGACGGGAGGAGAAGCTGTAAACGACATGAGACCCACGGAGAGTGTGATGAAAACACAGAGAGAGGAGAGGGAAAGAGAGAGCGAGAAAGAGAGAGCGAGAAAGAGAGAGCGAGAAAGAGAGAGGGAGAGAGAGAGAGGGGGGAAGCTGTGAACGACATGAGACCCACGGAGAGTGTGATGAAAACACAGAGAGGGGAGAGGAGAGGGAGGGAAAGAGAGGGAGAGAGAGAGAGGGGGGAGGAGAAGCTGTGAATGACATGAGATGATGAAGTGATGAAAATACAGAGAGAGGAGAGGGAGAGAGAGAGGGAGGGAGAGAGGGGAGGAGAAGCCGTGAACGACATGAGACCCGCGGAGAGTGTGATGAAAACGGACAGAGAGAGGGAGTGAGAGAGAGAGCCAGGAGAGAGGGAGAGATAGAGAGAGCCAGAGAGAGGGAGAGGAGAGAGAGACAGAGTGATGAAAATGGAGAGAGAGAGTGAGGGAGAGAAGGAGAGAGAGAAGCTGTCAGAAGAGAATGAGTCCCACAGAGAGTGTGATGAAAACAGAGAGAAAGGAGAGAGAGGAAGGGAGAGAGAGGAGAAGCTGTGAACATCATGAGGCCCACAGAAAGTGTGATGAAAAGAGAGGAGAGGGAGAGAGAGCGAGACAGAGAGGGGTAAGGAGAAAGAGAGAGAGGGAGGTAGAGAGAGGGGGAGAAGCTGTGCACGACATGAGGCTCGTGGAGGGTGTGATGAAAAGAGAGACAGAGAAGAGGGAGGGAGAGAGGACGAAAAGATGTGAACGACATGAGGCCCACGGAGTTGAGAGAAGAGAGCGAGAGAGGGAGGAAGAAAGAGAGAGGAAGGGAGTGAGGGGGAGGAGAAGGTGTAAACGACATAAGGCTGTGGAGAGCATGAAAAAAAATCACCGAGAGGAGGAGAGCAGTGCCAAAAGAGAGAGAGAGAGTGGGAGCGAGGAAGAGAGAAGGAGAAGCTGTGATGTGACATGAGGCCCCTATGGAGAGTGTGAAAAAACAAAGAGAGAAGAGAGGAAAGGAGCCAAAAGAGAGAGAAGGAGGAAATAGAAAAAAGAGAGAGTTATAATCATAAAAGCAGTACAAAAAGAGAGAGAAAGAGAGGTAGAAAGAGAGAGGAGTAGGAGGAGGACAGGAGACAAGGTGAGAGAGAGGAAAAGCAAAAGGATGGTGTGATCATAAAAGAAGAGAGAGAAAAAAGAGAAAAAACGATACATAAGGGACACTTCCAGAGAAAGAGAGATTAGGGGAGAGAGGAAGGGGAGAAGAAAGAGAGGAGTCAGAGAAAAAGAGAGGGAAAGGGGAAAACAGAGGGAGGGTAAGGAGAAGAGAGGATGATGCAAAGACAGAGGGTGAGGGTGAGAGAAGGAGATGGAAGGATAGAGAGAAGAGGGAGAGAGGGGAGTGTGCTACAACATGGACAATCCCAAGAGGGAGAGACAGATGGAAAAGGAGGAAGGCGAGAGAGAGAAAATGAAGAGAAATAAAAAAAGATAAATGACATTAGATTTATAGAGTGACAGAAAGAGAGAGGGAGAGAGAGAGATGAAGTAGGCAGGTTAAATGCAGTGTGAGAGAGGGAGGAAGAGGGATTGATGGAGTGAGGGAGAAAGGAGGAAGAGAGAGAAAAGAGGGATCAAGAGGGAAACAGAGATAAAGCGATGGACAAGGAGGATTAGATGGAGTGAGAGAAAGAAAGAGATGGATGTAAAGAGAAAAAGGAGGTGTGGTAGATGGAATGGGAGAAAGAGATGGAGGGTTAGATGGAGTGATGAAACTGATAGGAGACCGAGAGGAAGAGAGAAGGAAAGAAAGAGAGGGAGAAGGGTTAAACAGAGTGAGAGAGATGGGCAGAGATAGAGTGAGAAATAAAAAAAGACAGAGGGAGGATGGTTAGACAGAGTGAGAGCTAGATGGCATGAGCAATAGTAGACCAAAAGTGAAGAAGGAAGAGAGAGAGAGAAAGAAAGGGAGGGAGAAGGATCAAACTGAGTGAGAGAGATGAGCAGAGCTAGAGAGAGAAGGAAGGTTAAATGGAGTGAGTGATAGGAGACTGAGAGGGAGGAGTGTTGAATGGAGAGAGAGGGAGAGGGATGAGTGTTGGATAGAGTGAGAGGAGAAGAGAGAAAGAGAGAGGGTTGGATGGAGAGAGAGAGAGGGGAGGAGTGAGAGAGTCGGTGTTGTGAGGCCCAAACAAAGGTTTCATTTCCTCTGATGGCTCCAGTTTAATGACAGACAAAAGCCCCGTGTCACCGGAGCAGAGGATTCTGGGAGATTACACTGTTATATAAAACATTACAAACCTTTAAACCAAATGATACACACACACACACACACACACACACACACACACACACACACAGTCTATAGAGAGGCAGTGGAGCAGGGGGTTAAGCATTTACCCACTAACCACATGGTACCTACTTATAAAGCCGAAGTCGTGCAGTAGCCAAAATTTGGACTTCAGAGCAATACTACTCAACTAGAAGTACAAGTATTTGGGAAAAGTCCCTGCAGTTGTTTCCTTATGGCTCTAATCCAAAATTCAGGAGAGAGAGAAGGGGAAGACATTAGAGATAAGGAGAGAAGAGAGGAGGAGGGCAGGAGAGCAGTAGAGAGAGTGAAGAGAGGAAGATATAAGCAATAAGGAGAGAAGAGAGAGGAGAGGAAAAGGGCAGGAGCGAGAAAAGAGGAAGAGATAAGGAGAGAAGAGAGAGAGGAGGGCAGGAGAGCAGTAGAGAGAGTGAAGAGAGGAAGATATAAGCAATAAGGAGAGAAGAGAGAGGAGAGGAAAAGGGCAGGAGCGAGAAAAGAGGAAGAGATAAGGAGAGAAGAGAGAGAGGAGGGCAGGAGAGCAGTAGAGAGAGCGAGGAGAAGAAGACATAAAGACATTAGAGATAAGGAGAGACGAGAGAGAGGAGGAGGAGGGCAGGAGAGCAGTAGAGAGAGAGGAGAGGAAGACATAAGTGATAAAGAGAAAATAGAGAGAGGAGGAGAAGAGCAGGAAAGAGAAGAGAGGAAGATATAAACGATATGGTGAGAAGAGCAAGAGGAGAGGAGGAGGAGGGCAGGAGAGGGAGAAAGAAGAGAGCGAGAGAGAAGGTCACAGAAAGGGGAAAGACAGTGTGAAAGAGAGGGGGAGAGTGAAAAAAACATACGAGGGACACTTCCAGAGAGAGAGATAAAAGGAGGCAATTTTAGTTTAGTATTTTTTGTTTTAGTTTTATGGTGGATTAATTTCATTTTCTGATCTAAACTCCCCAAATAAAAGTGATGATTTGAGTGGATCTTGTAAAATGTGATGATCTGAATGTGACACTGAGGAGGAACAACTTCATAAAGAACAGAGACATTTAAACACATGAGCTCAGACATGAATGAGCCTGGGGTCGTGACCTCTGACGGGGCATCTGGCGTTTTTGTTGTGTCTCATCCCTCTCCCCTCCTTTCTCCATGAACCCTCTCCTCCACCCCTCTTCCTACTGCCTCTCTCCCTCTCCTCTATCTTTCTCTCCTTTCTCTCCCTTCCACTCTTGCCCTCTCTCTTGTCTCTCTCTCTGCCTTCTTTATCCTTCTCTCTTACACTGTCCCTGCTCTCCTTGCCCTCTTCTCTCTCCCTTCCAGCTTCTTCCTGCTCACTTCCTTCTCTCTTTCCTGTCCTCCCCTCCTCCCTCTCTGTCGCTGCTCCCGTCATTCTCCCCCCTCTCTTCCCTTCTCTCCTCTCCTTCCTTCTCTCTCTCTGCTCCCCTCCTCCCTCCCCCTCTCTCTCTGTCCCCCCCTGCTCCTTCTCCCCTCCTCCCTCCCTCCTTGTCTCTCTCTGTTCCTTCTCCCCTCCCTCCTCTCTCCCTGTTCCTTCTCTCCTCCCTCCTTCTCTCTCTCTGTCTGTTCCATCCGTCCTTCCTCCTCCTCTCTCTGTTCCGTCTCTCCTCCCTCCTCTCTCCCTGTTCCTTCTCTCCTCCCTCCTTCTCTCTCTCTCTCTCTGTTCCATCTCTCCTTCCTCCTTCTCTCTCCCTGTTCCTTCTCTCCTCCCTCCTTCTTTCTATCTGTTCCTTCCCTCTTTCTCGTAGTCTTATGCTCAGACCTCAGTAACATGTTTAAAATGGAGCAGCTGCTCGTTTACAGTTTATCAGATTATCACAGAAAGAAACGAACGACAGAATAATCTACGGAAAAGTCACCCCAAAAATGACACAATCTGATCCACAGATCAGAAACGTTTGTTTTTACATTTTAGAAACAGGTTTAAAAAAACAAGCCCACAATCTGCAGATGCCACACACCATAAACACTGATGAATGTGTGAAAAAGCTCAAAATGCTCTGTTCCACCTTGTGATGTCATGAAGTGGTTGTTTTCAAGTGAACAGTTCGCTTGTTAGCTCCTTTTACCTTTAGTTCAGCAGAGATTGACAATTCCAGAGCTGAAATCATTCAAATGATTCTATTGAAGGTGTGTGGAGTTTAAAAGGAGTCCTGCTTCCTCCTCACTCCTCCTCCTCCCAGCTCCTCCTTGCTCCACCCTCATGCTCCTCTCTCCACCTCCCTTCTTGTTCCCCCTCCTTCCTGCTCCTCCTCCTCCCTGCTCCTCTTCCCTCCTTCTCCTTCCTGCTCCTCCCTCCTCCTCCTCTCTCTGCCTCCCTCCTTGTTCCTCCTCCTCCATGCTCCTCCTCCCTGCTCCTCCCTCCTGCTCCTCCCTCCACATCTCTCTATGCTCCTCCTCCTCACTCCTCCTCCTTCCTCCTCCATGTCCTCCTCCTCCTCTATAATCCTCCCTTCTTTTTCCTCCTCCCTCCTGCTCCTCCCCCCTGCTCCTCCCTCCTGCTCCTCCCTCCTGCTCCTCCCTCCACATCTCTCTATGCTCCTCCTCCTCACTACTCCTTCCTCCTCCTCTATAATCCTCCCTTCTTTTTCCTCCTCCCTCCTGCTCCTCCCTCCTGCTCCTCCCTCCTGCTCCTCCCTCCTGCTCTTCCTCCTCTCTCCACCTCCCTCCTTGTTCCTCCTCCCTCCCCCTCCTCCTCCTCCTCCCTCCTCCTCTTCCTTCCTCCGTCCTCCCTCCTCCTCCAGTAAAAGTGCTGTAATCCTGCCTAACATCATCACCTGTCACTCGCTGTATATCAAGCACTTAGGCTCTTTTGTCTCTCTTCTCCTCCCCCTCCTCTCCTCCCCCTCTCATCTCCCTCTCCTCCTCCCCCCTCTGTCCATTACCTCACCAGCTGCCTGTGGAAAACTCCCAGTCTAATTCCATTATTGATTTAGAGTGCGGGGGCTTCTCGTATTTCCATGCTTTGTGGGGACATAACATTGACTTTCGTTCATTTCCTGGACACTGATCCTGACCTTAACCCTGTCACTACTGCCCAAACCTTAAAGGAGCTGATTCTGATTTATCCCATGTTTTTGAGCAAAATGTGTCCTACCCCAATACAGATATAGTGTATAAGCAGCTCTTTGGGTCAAAATAAGTCAACTGTGTACTGTCTGTATCTAATTATAAAGCACTTTTACTGTGAATCAAGATGTGAGCTGTTAGCATGCTGGTTGTTGTTGATAAACTCTGCTATAAACTCATCGTGGTGAATAATTAGGATGCTCTGAATGCATAAAGTAATAACTTTGGACCACTGCAAACTGTTTAAAATGAACCAGTTCTGTTTTTCAGACAGTAAAAATCAGGTACAATGCCTTTAACCTGAACTCAAACCTATTTTAAAAAACAGATCTAAACTTTAAGATATGTTGTTGCTCTAATAAAGTACTTACATCATGGGGCTAAACAAACCCAGAACAGGCTAAATAGGCCTGAACGCTAATGAAGAAAGAGCTGAACAAAGACTAAAGTAATACTAAACCAGGTTTAAAGTAATCCTAAACCAAGACTAAAGTAATCCTAAACCAGGTTTAAAGTAATCCTAAACCAAGATTAAAGTAATCCTAAACCAGTACTAAAGCAATCCTAAACGCAGACTAAAATAATTTAACGAAAGTAATCCTAAACTGAGACTAATGTAATCCTAAACTGAGACAACAGTAATCCTAAACCAGTATTAAAGTAATCCTTAACCAGATCTAAAGCAATCCTAAACTGGTACTAAAGTAATTCTAAAGTAGTCCTAGACCAGGACTAAAGTAATCCTAGACCAGGACTAAAGTAATCCTAAACCTGGACTAAAGTAATCCTAAACCTGGACTAAAGTAATCCTAAACCTGGACTAAAGTAATCCTAAACTCAGACTAAAGTAATCCTAAACTGGGACTAAAGTAATCCTAAACTGAGACTAATGTAATCCTAAACTGGGACTAATGTAATCCTAAACTGAGACTACAGTAATCATAAACCAGTATTAAAGTAATCCTTAACCAGATCTAAAGTATTCACAAACCGGGACTAAAGTAAACCTAAACCAGGACTAACCTAGACCTGAATCTTGACATTTCAAAACTGTATCTTCAGTCCTGTGTCTATTAAAGTATATTTAATAAGTTTTTTCCCCCATAATTCTGGGCTGGTGATTAGCTGCACTAAAAGCTGCAGTGACCATGTGCCCTCCTCCGTCTGCACACAGTGCTCCTGCATGTTTAAATCGGGTTAATAACTGTAGCATTTCCTCAGACGCCTCTTTAAATGTCACTGAAGTGTTTTATGCACGACTGAAATGATTTCTGGGTAATTAAGAGGAAGAGTGGAGGATCTGAACGTAAACACGGAGCCTTCATCTGTGCACTGCAAAACATACAGCCTCTTTAAATACTTTTACTACAACCTTAACACAACTATAGTTTAGATTTATGTACGTCAAAGATTTATTGACTTGGCCTAAAAATACATTAAAAAAACAAGTCGCCTTTCCACAGATCTGACCTATAACTTGGCCTGGTTGCATCACCTGCTTCTCTCCATGAATACGTTTAATGCCATAACGTGGGATATTCCAAGCAAAGCAATAATATCTCTATGGAGACAAGCAGGTGACTGACCCGCCACTAGAAAAGTTACACAATGCATCTTTAAAAATTGGTTAATTGATAATATTGATACGAGTAGTATTACAGTGGGGGTTACATTCCCAAAATAACCCGCAATAAATCCACGTAGTAGAAAGCATTATTTTTACAATTATATACCACACACTTCATACACTTTTCTCACACAGGCATTAACATTTTCTCACATTTCTCTCGTTTAAACACTCTCAAACCTTCATAGATAAAAAAAAATAAGCACAGTATTATAGAACGAAACCAAATACTTTACTGTACTGTCAATAAAAATGACAGCTTTTAGAAATACTGTAACAAATTTAATTTTAATGATCAATCTATGAGGTTGGACACATAAGGAATGATTAATAGTGACTCACGTGTATTTCACAGTATCTCTGACCGCGCCTCTTTGTCCTGGCGTCGCTCCGCTGTAGTTTCTGGCATTTGACGTGCAGCGTCAACCAATCAGAGACTACGCTCCAGTGAAAAAGTTACGTCATTAATCGGAAAAAGTAGAAAGACATCAGCCACAAACTAGCAGTAACTTAATTATGCTGGGTGCTCTGGCTGGCTCTAAAGCCACTCTCTCAACCTGGTCTGCATTGTTCAGGAAAACACAGGGAAAATAAAACATCCAAAGGATGGACTCGCCTCTCCACAGATCTGACCTGTAACTTGGCCTACTTGTTTTTATGGAAATCGACAAGTTTGATACCAAACTGTGGAACATTTCAGGCAAAGCTACATCTCTATGGAAACAAGCAGGTTAAAAGCAGGGATGGGATGATATTGAAATTTTGACTCACGATTATTGTGACCAAAATAATCACGATTAACGATATTATCACGATAATTATTAAACCAGTATAATGTCCTCATATGTGGACACCAGGACCTTGTAGAGAGAAAATTGTATTGTGGCATAGACAACCAAAAATGTGTTGTCCACATATGTGGACGCCGCGTCCTAGGAGGCTATAGGTATTCAGATTAATTTATGATTGTTGTAAAACCAGGCGCAGCTGCTAGCAAGCTGTGCAATCAGCTGTGCAAAATGCTGTTCAGCTAGTGCTAACCTAGCGATAGCAAAGTCGATACAAACACGTACCATTATTCATACAAATCCAAACTAACACAGACTACATTCAATAGTTTATTTCACATAGTATGTTACTTACGATGGATATTTTCGCCTCAAGTTTGTCAAACCATCCAGGATGCTTGTCTCGTAAATGTGCATGTAAGTTGCTGGTGTTTGCTCTCAGAGCTGTATCTTTTTCTCGGCAGGCTCTGCAGATTGGCGGCTCATCTTTTTGGTATTCTTTTTCAAATCCATAATTCCACACATCAGATTCCACCTTCTTGAATGGAGAATATGAATGTTCACCGTCACTGGGCTCCAGATCCACTGCCCGCCCATCAGCCATGACGAGGACTGAGGTGATGAAGAACCATTCCATATTCAGAATCGGCACAGAAGCTAACAAGTTTCATTGCTATGATAGAGGGCCCCCTTGTGGACAAACACCAGAACTAACATCTAAACATTGTATTGAAACCGGAAACATGAGGCAGTCTGGTGCTGTAAAGCCGATTATAATCGTGTGCAATGATCACGGTTATTAAAAAATGCCATGAACGATTAACTGCAGAGCATATTTATTTTTATTAACGATATTATCGTATATCGTCCCATCCCTAGTTAAAAGAGACAGTGCTGTCACGATACTAAAATTTCAAACTGGATTTTGATACTAAGGAATAGACTCGATACCGATGCCAATACCACTCTTTTTGAGTAACTGAATGTACTTTTCATATACAAAATAACATTATTTTCCTTATGTTACCATGACACCTTGTATTAATTCTGATACAGCTCAAAATGTCCCTCAGGCTGTTAAGGAAAGCTCACACTTTGTCCTGTGAATGTGACTTTTTTATTATCGACACCTGCTCAAATGAGCATCTAGTTTCGATATTATTATCTGATTTTCGATACTTCTGACAGCCTCACCTTTACCTCGTGTATTTGTTCTGCCTCTAAATCCCCTGATCTCATTCCTCCATCCTCCCTCCTCTCCGCTCTCGTCTGTTCAAACATTGGCTCCTGTATTTGTGTTCTGTATTTGAGCTTATTGTGTTTGTCTTGATGCACACAAACATGGCGGCGCATGTCAGATTAGCGCGCGGAGGCTACGATGGCGCTAGCTCCTCCTCCTCTTTGCGTTGAGTTTTATTGTCTCATTGTCTCCACATGTGTGCGCTGTGTGAGGAGTCAATGCATACTGCAGTTTAAACAGAGCTCACACTGTTTCATAATGTTTACATCTGTCACTATAGAAACAAAAATTAACATCTAGCCTGGTTCATATGACTTCATGTTTTTATATCCTGTTTTGGTGAGATAGGCAGATAAGTGGCAGTTTGTGGAAAAAAGTTGAGAAAAATAGTACAAAAATACAGGAAGTAGCATTGAGTGTTAAACCGAATCCCTCCGCCTACAGTTAAAACCAGAAGTTTACATATACTGTATAATTATATGGAAATACTGAAGCAACATCTCAAGACATCAGACAGGAATTTAAAGCTTGGGCGCAAATGGGTCTTCAAATGGACAATGAGCCGAAGCGAACTGGTTACAAAGTGGCTTAAGGATAACAAAGTCAATGTTTTGGAGTGGCCATCGCCTAAATCATACAGTTAAAGGCAATGGTACCAAATATATTAGTCTGGAATTTAGTAAATGGAAATAATTTTGATAATCCTAACTGCCCTAAAACAAGAAAAATGTAGTCTGATTTTATCTCTGACAGTGAGAAAAAAAAGTGTATGTGTCTTTTTTATATAGTGTATGTAAATATCTGGTTTGACTGTATGTCTTCAACACAGAAAACAGTATTTTTCTGACAGGTTAAACCTACAGTTAACAAAATAAAGTTTGTTTTAATTTTATTTTATTTTATTAGTCTAATCGTAACTATTGTGCAATTTAGACAAGTTTGCTTGCTGTGTCTCAGAGCTAATGCTAAATTTATTAAAAGTGTAAAATATAAAATAAACAACCTCTTAAATTGAAAACTGATTAATATAAAGATGACACGATTGTATTAAAATGTAGACTATTTCAGTTTGTTTTAATGTGACATATCTCGGCCTGTCATAATCGACTTATTGACTTCGTGCAGACAGATGGAACCGTGTGTTTTGGGGCTCAGTATTTATTCTGTGTAGATTTTTGTTGCCATAGTGAGGAGACTTCTGCTTTTTATGTAATATGGTCAGATTTGAGCTGTAGAGGGAGGAAAAAGTGACTTCCATTTGTTCAATCTGTTGTTTATTTGTTGTAGCTCAAGGTTTTTAATGTTAAAATAATAGTTTTCTGGGATTAGTTTACTGTATTTATGATTGTGTCTGTGGCATAAATTTGGTGTGGTTTTGTGTCACATGTTCAATGTTAATGAGTAACAACAATTTGAGAGTGCAGCGATTCTCTGAGGCGTTAAAACAGGTCTGTCCCTGTAGAACTGATTCACTGTCAAGATCTGCCCCATGTGAAATAGTACAACCTGAACAGCCATGGCAGCGTGCACGGCAACTTTCGTCTTTCATTGTGACAGGCCCCAAAACTACCTTTAGCGTTAGCATTGAAACACAAACATCTCTCTTTCTCTAAAAACAGAAGTGTCTCTGGTGAAGTATTCATTTTACTTGTGTAGTGTCTAACCTCTGACCCCTGACCCACCCACAACTCTTTCCACTGTCTGATCTTTAAATATTTATTCATTTTAGCGTGACTTGGCAAAAAAACTCATAGAGATAAAATTAGACAGAAGTAGTGACACTAACAGGAAGTAGTGATGCTAAAAGTGAAGTGGGGAGCACTATTTTGCCCAGAGACTATTATAAACTTCACCAAAATTGTGAAATTGGAAAAACTAGGCAAGATTTTTATTAAAATCTTAATGTTATGTGTGTTTTATCGAAATGTGTCTGACTTTTATGCACTTCAAAACAGACTGTTCGTGACAAGCAGGGATCTGTACATTGATGTGTTGAAATAACTGGATGGGTTATTGGGTTATAATCTGACACACAGGGAGGGCATCTGACACACACACACAGTCCAATTCTTTGTGAAGATGTGTGAGTTTGTATCAACAATATGGCTGCTTATGAGGAAAAATAAAGGATTAAAATATCACACGGCTGATAAACATGAAAGATTTTTACAGAATCGATGAGAGAAGAAGTAAACTAAACTTTAATTTTGTTCAAAATGATGGTGACCAATGAGCTCCTTCATTTGACGTGTCACTGAAATAAACAAATCTGATTGGACGGTCATGTTTGGTTCTGGCTCTGACGTCTGACACAGCGATATACTGTTATGAAGCTATTTGAAGCGCAGATATAATGTGTAAGCAGCTCTTGAGGTCAAAATAAGTCCACTGTGTACTGTCTGTGTCTGATTATGAAGCAATAATCAGGAAGTGCGCGTTAGCATGCTAGTTGTGCTTATAAACTCATCGCGGTGAGTAATGAGGATGTTCTGAATGCATAAGGGAAGTGAGGAACAACTGTTTGAAATGAACTAGTTTTGTTTTTCTCGTTTTAATCAGATACAGTGTTTAATCTCATGAAGCCGTTTGAAAACAGTTAATGGTGTTTTTTTTATTGTTTCTGTGTGTACATGTATTAATCCAGATGCCCTGTATATGAGGATCCATGTGTGAGCGTGTTTCAGGGTCGTTATCATTTGTCTTTGCAGATGGATCACATGTGTTAGCGTGTTGTTAGCATGTTAGTGTGTTGTGTTGTTAGCGTGTACACAGATCCTTATCTATATTCTACACGTTGTTTTATTTGTGCTTATGTTGAGGGAGGGAGGAGAGGAAGAGGGGGAGGGGGTAGTAGAGGATAGAGAGGGAGGATACAGAGGGGTGAGGGAGAGGAGAAAAATATGTGAGGGAAGAGAGAGGGAGGAGAGAGAAGGGAGAGGGATAGGAGAGGATAGTGAGGAACTAGAGAGAGGGGAGGGGAGAAAATTAGGTGAGGAGAGGAGAGAGGGAGGAAAGAGGAAAGAAAGGGGGGAGAGAGGAAGGGAAAGAGGGGAAAGGCGAGATGAGAAAGATAGGCGAGGGAAGAGAGACGAGAGAAAGGAGAGAGGGAGGAGGGAGGGCAAAGAGGTAGAGAAGGGAGAGGAGGAGAAAGGAGAGAGGTGAGAGGAGAAAAATAGGCAGAAGGAAGAGAGAGGGAGGAGAGAGGAGGTAAAAGGGGCAAGAGGGAGGAGAGAGGTAGGGATAGGAGAAGATAGTCAGGGAGCAGAGATAGGGGAGAGGAAAACGTTTGATGAGGGAGGAGAGGGGGGAGGAAGGAAGGAGAAAGAGGAGAGAGGCGAGAGGAGAAAAATAGGTGAGGGAAGAGAGAGGAGAGAAAGGGGGAGAGAGAGGAGAGAAAGAGGGAGAGAGAGAATAGGGCAGAAGAGGAGAGAGGGGGGAGAGTGGAGAGAAAGGGGGAGAGAGAGAAGAAGAGAGGGAGGAGAGGAGGAGGTTTTTGCTCATGGCTGTTTTCCTGTCAGTCCGTCCACACAAATATTACACCTGCTTTAATATTACATCACATTATTCATGGACACTGAGAGACTTCTTCACATTCAAAAGATATAATGTTGTGTTTTAAATTGTTAATCGCTATGGCAACCGTCATAATTTCTCATCACTCTGAAACCCACGGATCCATTTGATTTATCCTGCTCTTAGACAAAGACGCTTTCATACGAGGCAATGTGAGTCACGTGTGTTGCCAAAGTACACAACAACAACAACAGTTCACCTGATACTCCCCTGTAGAAAGAGGGAGGAGGGAAAAAGAGAGAGGAGAGAAGGAAGAGAGAATGACAAACAAGAGGAGAGAAAGAGAGAAGCCTAACTGTGTGAAAAGGTGAACGTAGAAACAGCAGCATCTTCATAGGAAATACACAGGACTCATTTGCATTCTGGCCTTTTTCCACTCCTTCATATTTACATCTCTCCTCATCTGTCCTCTTCTCTTAATCTCTCCATCTTTCCACATCCCCTTATCTCTCTCTATTCTCCTTCTCCCCTTTCATCTCTCTCTCCTCTCCATTTCTCTTTTCCTCTCTCCTCTCCATCGCTCCTTCTCTCTCTACTTTCTCCATCTCTCGCCGCTCTTCTCCTAATATTGTCATCTCTTTCTCCTCTCCTCTCATCGGTCCATCTCTCTCTCCTGTCTTCTCCCCATCTTTCTCTTCTCTCTCTCTCCTCTCATCTCTCTATCTCTTTCTCCTCTCTTCTCCATCTTTCATCTCTCTCATCTCTCTTCTGCTCTCACCTCTCTTCTCCTCTCCTCTCTGTCCTGTCTTCTGCTCTCTCCTCTCTTCTCCTCTCCTCTCTCTCCTGTCTTCTGCTCTCTCCTCTCTTCTCCTCTCCTCTCTGTCCTGTCTTCTGCTCTCTCCTCTCTTCTCCTCTCCTCTCTCTCCTGTCTTCTGCTCTCTCCTCTCTTCTCCTCTCCTCTCTCTCCTGTCTTCTGCTCTCTCCTCTCTTCTCCTCTCCTCTCTCTCCTGTCTTCTGCTCTCTCCTCTCTTCTCCTCTCATCTCTCTCATCTGTCTTCTGCTCTCTCTTCTCTCCTCTCTCTTTTTCTCTCTCCCCTCTTCTCCTCTCCTCTCTTCTGCTCTCTCCTCTCTTCTCTTATATCTCTCCTCTCTCTTCTGCTCTCTCTTCTCCTCTCATCTCTCTCCTCTCTCTTCTCATTATTCTCCTCTCTCTTCTGCTCTCTCCTCTCTTCTCCTCTCCTCTCTCTCCTGTCTTCTGCTCTCTCCTCTCTTCTCCTCTCCTCTCTCTCCTCTCTTCTGCTCTCTCCTCTCTTCTCCTCTCCTCTCTCTCCTGTCTTCTGCTCTCTCCTCTCTTCTCCTCTCCTCTCTCTCCTCTCTTCTGCTCTCTCCTCTCTTCTCCTCTCATCTCTCTCATCTGTCTTCTGCTCTCTCTTCTCTCCTCTCTCTTTTTCTCTCTCCCCTCTTCTCCTCTCCTCTCTTCTGCTCTCTCCTCTCTTCTCTTATATCTCTCCTCTCTCTTCTGCTCTCTCTTCTCCTCTCATCTCTCTCCTCTCTCTTCTCATTATTCTCCTCTCTCTTCTGCTCTCTCCTCTCTTCTCCTCTCTCTCCTGTCTTCTGCTCTCTCCTCTCTTCTCCTCTCCTCTCTCTCCTCTCTTCTGCTCTCTCCTCTCTTCTCTTATATCTCTCCTCTCTCTTCTGCTGTCTCTTCTCCTCTCATCTCTCTCCTCTCTCTTCTCATTATTCTCCTCTCTCTTCTGCTCTCTCCTCTCTTCTCCTCTCATCTCTCTCTCATCTCCTCTCTCCTTTCCTCTCTTCTGCTCTCTCCTCTCTTCTCTTATATCTCTCCTCTCTCTTCTGCTCTCTCTTCTCTTATATCTCTCCTCTCTCTTCTGCTCTCTCTTCTCCTCATTATTCTCCTCTCTCTTCTGCTCTCTCCTCTCATCTCTCTCTCCTCTCTCTCTTTTCCTCTCTTCTGCTCTCTCCTCTCTTGTCCTCTCATCTCTCTCTCTCCTCTCCTCTCTCTCCTTTCCTCTCTTCTGCTCTCTCCTCTCTTGTCCTCTCATCTCTCTCTCTCCTCTCCTCTCTCTCCTTTCCTCTCTTCTGCTCTCTCTTCTCCTCATTATTCTCCTCTCTCTTCTGCTCTCTCCTCTCATCTCTCTCCTCTCTCTCCTTTCCTCTCTTCTGCTCTCTCTTCTCCTCATTATTCTCCTCTCTCTCCTCTCTTCTCCTCTCATCTCTCTATCCTCTCCTCTCTCTCCTTTCCTCTCTTCTGCTCTCTCCTCTTCCCCTCTCATCTCTCCATCTCTGTTGCTGGTTCCCAGTGCGGCCCTTGACCGTGTATGAGCAGAATACCAACTCGTCTGCGTCACACTCACTTCATACATGTGCACTGTAAAAAACTGCGCCGCGTTCATCGCCTTCAGACACATTTAGGATCAGATTTGTTTTATTTTTACTCACAACAAAAGCCATATTTGTATTAAACTCAAACTGACTGGTTTTAGTCGTAGAATCTGGCAACCCAAAGTAAGAAGCTCATTCTGTTTTCTGATTGGATAATTGTCTTCAGAACCAAAACACAAAATGAAAACACATTTTAAAAATCTGTAACTGAGAAAAAAAAAAAAAAAAGAGAAGTGCTTTATTATTAGTCTGTCTACATCTCCAAAGCTCAAAATGCTCTGTTCCACCTTGTGATGTCATGAAGTGGTAGTTTTCAAGTGAACGGCTCCTTTTACCTTTAGTTCAATAGAGTTTGGAAATTCCAGGTCTGAAATGATCCAAATGATTCTAGTGAAGGTGTGTGGAGTTTAAAAACACAGTGGAGCACTTCCTGTATTACCACATGACATCACAGGGTGGAACTGAGTGTTTTCTGTTTGAGAGAAGAACATAGATTAGAAAATAGCGTAACGTGAGCCCTTTAAAAATCACCTTGAACTTTCCATTAACTATTTTTGGTTTTAAAATCTATTTTAGCACAATACAAATGTAATTCTTTACCTTGTTGATCAAATCTATTCAATGCTATAGATTTCAGAATGTTACACAGTACGGCATTAAACATATGCATCCTTAATTTACATAATCACTCTTGTTTTTAAACTTTGAGAGGGGTTGCTTCTCCGCAGATCTGATGTGTAACCTCCATTGACAATCACATTACTAAATCAAGTAAAAGTTCAGATACAGAGGTAAAAAGTTACTCAAGTAAAAGTATAACATGAAAAAATCTACTTAAGTAAAAGTATTGAAGTACCTGTTTAAAAATGTACTTTAAGAGTAAAAAGTAAAAGTATTTCACACAAGTGTTTTAGTTATTTATTTTATTTTTGTCTGTCGCTCCTCTCTTTCTTTCCTCTCATCTCTCTCTCCTCTCATCTCTCCATCTCTCTCTCCTCTCTTCTCATCTCTCCATCTCTCTCTCCTCTCTTCTAATCTCTCTCTCCTCTCATCTCTCCATCTCTCTCTCCTCTCATCTCTCCATCTCTCTCTCCTCTCATCTCTCCATCTCTCTCTCCTCTCATCTCTCCATGTCTCTCTCCTCTCATCTCTCATCTCTCTCTCCTCTCATCTCTCCATCTCTCTCTCCTCTCATCTCTTAAACTCTCTTTAACTTTAGTCAGGATGTTTCCACAAACATGGTCAAAATAACTCCTCAAATCATATGAAAAGTACTTTTTACTTTTCAGTCCAGTTTAAAAATGTAGTGGAGTAAAAGTAAAAAGTACACACTGTAAAATGTACTTAAGTAAAGTACAGATACCTAAAAATACTACTTAAGTACAGTACTCGTTACCTTCACTCAAATATGCGTCCGCCATTTTCTACTATTTCATGCGGTCACCCTACAAACATGTGGCCTACTCTCCACCAGAAAAGTTCCACAATGTAGCTTTCAGTAAAACACCACATACTCTCCCTTTAGCGTCACAACTACCCCGTGTATATATTTGGCTGTATGTTTGTACAGTGTATATGTATGTATATATGCACATGAGGCGCACTTGTCATTCAAAAACATTTACATTCACACTCACGGCTCCCTGCTGCAGATAATCGCTCCAACACGCCACACGCTAAGAACACGCTACATAAACACACACACGCACAGCCATTTTATCCCATGTAAATTCCTCCTTCAGTCTGCACAAAGGCGTTTAAGAGCTCCAACAGCAGCTATTCTCAACTCCACGAGCTACACATGTAAACGTACATTTACCCAAGTACAGATCTTTGTGATTTATTTCCTCTGGTCTTATGAATAATGAAAGTGTGGTCTCTGGGGAGCTGTTGGCTGCACATAAATACATTTTTACAATAGGTTGCATTAATAATCATTGGGCTTCTGGCTTGGCTCCGCGTCGTAAGGATCCGTGCTCTTAAACTCGCTGTTCCGTGCCTGGAGGGTTAGCCGTGGTTAGCTAGCTGGCTTCACTCGTCGGCGTGATCGCTTTTCAAACGTGTCACAAGTTCAGCGGATCATTTGCATAGCGGCGTTTAGCATTTGCATGGGAAGTATTTTAATAAGGGCCGGTTTGAACTTTTAAGCTGCAGTTCGAATGCATTTGTGTAAAAGTTTAACTAATTTAGTTTTTATTTTCTGTTCTACTTCCAAAGTCACGGCACGGCAAAAACTACCTTTGCTTTTGTTAAAGTTAGAAGTAAAAATATGCTTTTTTTCTGGTGTTAAGTGCAAAAGTATGACATATGTAGATTATTAGTTTAAATGTTGGTCCTTTTAAAAAACGTAATATTGATTTAAAACAGTTTAAAGGGCCTGTATCTGATTTCTTCCCGTGTGTCTGAGCAAAATGTGTCCAGCCCCAGCTTCAATGTTTTGGATCAGAGGACGACCACTCTACCAACTGAGCCACTGCTGCCTCCGCTCTGGTCTGTGAGACTTGTGAAAAGTGCTTGTAAACTCATCATGGCGAGTCATTAGGATGGTCAAAATGCATAAGATGAGTGAGGAATAACTTTGGACCACTGCAAACACAGGAGGGTGGATGAAATGCAGAAGAAATATTTCCTATTGATACTTGGCAACCGTTGTCATCCACATTCCCTGGACATGTGTCGCTAACTGGGAGCACTGCTCTATCTGAAGCTCTGTTAGTCAAGTTACACTTTACTCTGACCTTTATTTTAACCCAGTCTGACCCATAAAGAACTGACTTATCTGAACTACAACAGGTGAACTGATTTGTGCTGATAAACAAGTCTCTCTCAAATAACATCACAGTCACAAACTAGCATCAGCCAACAGTTTTTCAGTGAGTCACTCTCACCTTTTTGTTGTAAATCAAACTCCTAAACAGGACCATGAACGCAAGCTCCTCAAAATGTGCTTTTTAAATACATGTATTTTTTCTCAATTTTTCAGACAATCTTTAAACTTTTTGGACTTTTTTTTGCTAATGTGTGCATTGTCACTATGTGTCACCATGGTAACCGCTGGACATTCCACCATAGACATACATGAAGAACACCCCCTAGCATGATGTCACTGCAAAGTATCGAAAGGAACTTTAAAGTGTGTTTACCTTTATAACATAACTCCTCTGTTCTAAACCTGTAAAGTTTGTTGTCAGTTTTTCTTTTAGCCAATTAAAGTTGTGATTTTTGGAGATTATAATTGTCACAGGAAAAGTACAAAGTTATGCAGCGGCTGTGTTCTATATGTAAAGGTCCAATTACATTTGCGTTAATAAAAACTGTGTTCACACAAACTCCAAAGGTACAGGTGCGACGTGAGAGCTTTCTCCTATACATCCCAGTATGAGCCAATTTACACCTCCTTTTATAGAGTCGAAAAATGGGGCAAAGTATGTGTTCAATTGTTCTTTCTTTTATAAATATTCTATCATATCTGTAGTTCAAACTTGTTTAATGTTTGTTTCTTCTGTGTTTCTGGAGTACTGGAGTATGTCTGTGTGCGTTGCCATGTTTGTTTCAGTTCCATGTTTTTTTCACACATAAATCTGATCTCGTCACATCTCTGAAGGTGAAGGCTGTTGATACTGGACCATACGGACAGTCGTCATGACGCCCAGAGCCTCACGTGTCTCTGTGCTCTACACACTCACAAAGTGGGGACCTGCCTCCTTGTATGTACATTCTGTACTTTTAGATTACAACATGGTTTAAAGTTCAGATTTGGGTTCAAATAGGTCAAAACCACAATAAACCCAAAAAATATAGTAAAATAAATGTAAGTTGTTTTCATTTTTGTAGCAACATGTCAAACATGTTGTTTGACACAAATGTGTCATTACAGTGAGCAGGCTTGCATCTCCACAAATGTGACTCTACTTGACCTGGTGGGGGCCTTTTTCTGCTTCATACTACATCTTTATGGAGAATGTTCCAAAGTGGTTTTAACTTCTGTTTAAAGTTCTGGTTTAGGTTAAGGTTAGGCCAGCATGCACATGTGTGTGTGTGTGAGTGTCTGTGTGTGTGTGTGTGTGTATATATATATATATATATATATATATATATATATAATATATATATATATATATATATATATATATATATATATATATATATATATATATATGTGTGTGTGTGTGTGTGTGTATGTATGAGTCTGTGTGTGGGTGTGTGTGTCTGTGTGTGTCTGTGTGTGTATGAGTCTGTATGTATATGTGTGTGTGTCTCTGGAGCAGATTGTGGAGTTTGGACAAACCAGACGTGAGATCAGGGAGCAGATTGTACAGCTGGCAACAAGCCCTCACACAGAAAGAGAGGAGAGAGAAAGAGAGAAAGAGAGAGAAGAGAGGAAGAGAGGGGGAGAGCAACAGGCCCTCACACAGAAAGAGAGGGAGAAAAAGAGGAAAAGAGAGAGAAAGAGAGGGAGGAGAGAAAAGAGAGGGGGGTATTGATGTCTGTATCTGTTTGTATTGACGAGGAGCTAATGTCACTGATCTGATTCTGCTCCACACTGGACTCTGAGGGACTGAGGACCAAACTAAGTCCACAGAGAGTCCAGAAAAGATCCCAGAAAAGATCCCAGAAAAGATCCCAGAAAAGATCCCAGAAAAGATCCCAGAGTCCAAGTTTCCTTATACTCTGGGACTTTTTTGGTTTAGACCAAAGTTAGCTCAGGTGATTAGCACATACAATTTTTTATTGTTCCCGGAATGACCTGAATGTGGAAACTTGAATGCGTTTGTAAACTTAAGCTCTTAAGACTTGGTATTTTATTAAAGACGATATTAATGGTTTTGGTTTAGTTTTTTTTTTTTTAATTTTGTACTAAATCTCACCTGTTGATGTTCTTGTTATTGTAAACTGAATTAAAGGAGACATATTTGCACCACTGACTTAGAACATTTTATCTGTGTTATAACTCTGACTCCTGCATGTTTGAGTAATCCTGTATCTTGTAGTAATCCACCCACTACTCTGTACTTACTGGTATTATTCAAAAAAAATCACACTCGCAAAAAAAAAAAAAATGTTCCCAGTTATTTCAAAGCCTCACATGCAGGAAAATATTTACTCAAATGATTACTCAAACATGCAGGGATCAGCCTAAATACAACACATGACAAGAGAACACGTCAAAGATCAGACAAATAGATTTGGTTTACAGTGTATCCCTTCAACAAACAAGAAAAAATAAATAAAATTTAAGTTCACACAGAACATCTGAAAGTTCCAGACTATTCCAAGTGCCACCCCTGATGTTATCTCTGTGTTAGTGCTGCATTAGCCTGCTATTAGTCTGCAGCTGTCTGTAATTACACTGTCCTTTTGTCTGGACTAATGCTAATGCTAATGCTATACCTCTGCTTCTGTCAACAAAGCAGAGACTCTTCACTGCCCCATAATCACGCTGGACAGATCTGAAAACACATCAACCTAATTTTTCTTCCAAATAATGAGAATATATTTGCGATTCAACATTTAAACCAAGATTCTGTTCAAGGTTCACATTTTAAACCCGCCCAGGAGCATTAAGACTGAAATATGAACTTTAAACTGATCCAAGAATCCCATGCATTTCAGAACATGTTTGTAGAGGTTTTTAAAGTACAGGGTTAATGGCTTTTACACAGAATAAGGCCCATGGAGACACAGGGAGGGCATCTGACACACAGGGACATTTCAGAACATGTTTGTAGAGGTCTAAACTACAGGGATAGTTGCTTTTTACATATAATAAGATCCTATGGAGGCACAGGGGGGGCATCTGACACACAGGGAGGGCATCTGACACACTTACGTTCTCAAAGAGGACATTCAGTTACCTCAGTAATGACCGTGTTTCTCTAATTGTGAGCATTGAGATTGTGGTTAGATGTGGTGTAATTGCGGTGAAGTTGAGCGTGCCACCTGCTCCCTCTGACACGAGTTTGGATGATGCAGAGTTTTTGTTTCAGACTGTTTCAGAGCCGGTTTCATTCTTTGTTTAAATCACTCCTCTTTTGTTTTGTGGGAGCTTTTGTTTGGGACTTTCTCTTTCCTCGACGACTTGGACAAATAATGACAGACACAAAGCTCAGAGGAGCACCTGCCCAGAGCTTTTGTGAAGGCTAATCAGGCAGAGTAAGAACACCCAGCCCCCTCACAGAGCTAACAGGACAGAGGCTAAAGCTAAGGCTAAAGTACACCCCCTCACAGAGCTAACAGGACAGAGGCTAAAGCTAAGGCTAAAGTACACCCCCTCACAGAGCTAACAGGACAGAGGCTAAAGCTATAAGGCTAAAATACACCCCCTCACAGAGCTAACAGGACAGAGGCTAAAGGTAAGGCTAAAGTACACCCCCTCACAGAGCTAACAGGACAGAGGCTAAAGCTAAGGCTAAAGTACACCCCCTCACAGAGCTAACAGGACAGAGGCTAAAGCTATAAGGCTAAAATACACCCCCTCACAGAGCTAACAGGACAGAGGCTAAAGCTAAGGCTAAAGTACACCCTCTCACAGAGCTAACAGGACAGAGGCTAAAGCTGTAAGGCTAAAGTACACCCCCTCACAGAGCTAACAGGACAGAGGCTAAAGCTAAGGCTAAAGTACACCCCCTCACAGAGCTAACAGGACAGAGGCTAAAACTATAAGGCCCCAGACACTTCCTATAGCTCTTCTGGAGGGATCCTGAGGCGTTCACAGGTCAGCCCTCTCAGTACATCCTGGGTCTGACACAAAGGGAGGGCATCTGACACAAAGGGAGGGTACCTAACACACAGAGAGGGCACCTGACTCATAGGCCACGGAGGAATCCTGAACAAATGCCCAAGACACCTCAGCTGGCTCCTCTCGACGTGGAGGAGCAGCGGGTCTACTCCGAGCTCCTCCAATGTGACTGAGCTCATCCTCTCTCTAAGGTAGCGCCCTGCCACCCTATCCGCCATCTTGTCCTTTTGGTCATTATCTAAATTTCCATCATAAAATAAATTTATTTATTCACAAAAGACCAAGCTTTCACCAGTCCGCTTCTACATTTACACATTTGACTGATTTTGTTCATATTCAAGCACATTATGTTTGCTGTTAACTTTTCAGGTGGGGGGTTTACCATCTGTTTGTGTCCATAGAGATGGTGGCCTAATGTCCCACAATATGGCATTAGCCTCATACCTCCCTTTACTTTAGTCTCCCCTCGACGTCCTCCCCTCGACGTCCTCCTCCTTTAGCCTCCTCCCTTTACTTTAGTCTCCCTTTTTTGACATCCCTCTTTAGCTTTCCCATTTAGCATCCAGCTTTAGCCTCCTCTGTTTACTTTATTCTCCCCCTTTGACCCCGCCCTTTAGTCTCCTTCTTTAGCTTCCCCCTTTAGCCTCCTCCCTTTACTTTATTCTCCCTTTTTGACATCCCCTTTAGCCTCCCATTATACTCTCCCCCTTTACCCCCCCTTTTGCCCCTTCCCCTTTAGCCTCTTCCCTTTAGTCTTCCACTTTAGCCCCCATCCCCTTTAGCCTTCCTCTTTATCCCCCGCTTCAGCCTTCCACTATATCCTCCCCCTTTAGCCCCCCTCCCCTTTAGCTTCCCTCTTTACCCCTGCCTTAGACTCCCCCTCCTCTTTAGCCTCCTCCCTTTACTTTTGTCTCCCCCTTTATCCCTCCTCCCCTTTAACCTCTCCTTCCCTTTATCCTCCTCCCTTTACTTTTGTCTCCCCCTTTGGCTCCCCTCCTATTTAGCCTCCCCTTCCCTTTAGCCTCCTCCCTTTATTTTTGTCTCACCCTTAGCCCCCCTCCCCTTTAGCCTCCCTCTTTACCCTCGCTTTAGCCTCCCCCATATCCTCCCTCTTTAGCCCCTCTCCCCTTTAGCCTCTCTCTTTACCCCCGCTTAACCTCCCCCTTTAGCCCCCCTCCCCTTTAGCCTTCTCCTATATCCTCCCCCTTTAGCCCCCCTCTCCTTTAGCCTCCTGCTTTAGGCCCCCCTCCCCTTTAGCCTCCCCCTATATCCTCCCCCTTTAGCCCCCCTCCCCTTTAGCCTTCTCCTATATCCTCCCCCTTTAGCCCCCCTCTCCTTTAGCCTCCTGCTTTAGGCCCCCCTCCCCTTTAGCCTCCCCCTATATCCTCCCCCTTTAGCCCCCCTCCCCTTTAGCCTCCCTCTTTACCCCTGCTTATCCTCCTCCTTTAGCCCCCCCCTATATCCTCCCCCTTTAGCCCCCCTCCCCTTTAGCCTCCCCCTATATCCTCCCCCTTTAGCCCCCCTCCCCTTTAGCCTCCCCCTATATCCTCCCCCTTTAGCCCCCTCCCCTTTAGCCTCCCCCTATATCCTCCCCCTTTAGCCCCCCTCCCCCTTTAGCCTCCCTGTTATTACTCTTCTTCAGTTTGCTGTTTAAATGGATAGAGTGAAATTGGCCACTTTACTGCAGCTGCTCTAATCGTCGTTTGTGAGAGAGGGAGAGAGGGATGGAGGAGCATTTAACAACGGGAGAGAGAAAGAGAGATGGGAGGAGGGAGAGAAGAAATGGGAGGAGAGAGAGGACACTGAGAGGAGGAGAGAGAGAAGAGATTAGGCCGGGAGAGGGCACAGAGCGATGGAGGAGAGGAAAAAGAGAGATGAGGGTGAGAAAAGAGGGAGGGAGGGAGAGGAGGAAGGGATAGAAGAGAGTAGGAGAGAAAGGAGAGAGCAGTAGAGAAGAGAGGAGGACTTTAAAGGTCAGGGAGAGAGAGAAGAGGGGAAGAAGAGGAAAGGAGAGGGAAGGACAGAGGAGGGAGGAGAGGCTACAACTTGTGTCAGAGAAAACAGTGGAGAGGAGGAGAGATTGAGGAGAAGAGGAGGGAAGAGAGGGGAAAGAGAGGGAGAGGTAGACAATGGAGATAGAGAGGGAGCAAAAGAGGAGGGCGGAGATAGAGGGAGGAGAGTTCTTGTCTGTGTTAGGAGAAAATAACAGGGCTGAGTCCATTAAACCAAACACTCAGACTTTATCAAAACAGCAGAGAGCTCTCTCTCTCCTCTCTCTCCCTCCTCTCCTCTATCTCTCTCTTTCTGTATCTCTGTCTTCTCCTCTATCTCTGTCTGTCCTCCCCCTCTGTATCTCTCTCTCCTATCTCTGCTCTCTCCTCCCCTCTCTTTCTGTTCTCCTTCTCTATATCACTCTCTTCTATCTCTCTCTCCTCTATATCTCTCTCTTCTATCTTTCTCCTCTCACTCCCTCCTTTATCTCGCTTTCTGTCCTCTCGCTCTCCTCTATCTTTCTCTCTTCTATCCCTCTTCTCCTCTGTCTCTCTCCCTCCTCTCCTCTATCTCTGTATCTTTCTCTCCTCTCCTCTATCTATCTCTCACTCTTATTCCTTTATCTCTCTCTCCTCCATCTCTGTACACTCTCGCTCTCTCCTCTTTCACTCCCTCTGCTCTCCTCTATCTCTGTAAATCTCTTTCTCTCTCTGTGTCCCTCTTTCTCTCCTCTCCTCCTCTGACATACCTCATTCCTCTCTCCCAGCCTGTCCTCCCCTCATCTCTCTGTCTCTGTCCTTTGTCTGTCTTTTCTCTGCCTGCACTTTTCCTTCATCACTCTCTTTCTCTCCCTTTTTTTCTGTTTTTTCTCCTCTTGCTCTCTTAACCACCCACTTTTCTCCTCTCTGTTTCTCTCTTCTGTTTTCCACTTTCCACTCCCCCCGTTCTCCTCCCCCTCCTGCCTATGGGTTTTCTCTCCTCCCCTTTTTTCCTATCTCTCCCCTCTATTCTCCCTCCTTTTCTCACCCCCCCCCTCACTCTTTTCTCATCCCTCTCTCTCTCTTTCCATCAGAGCCTTCTGTTTAAACTGGAGCATGTCCAGGAAACACAGAGCAACAGAAGAGATGAAGAACAGAACGATTCAGAGCCAAGTCTGATAAGAAGAGAGAGAAGAGGGAGAGAGAGAGAGAATGACAAAGAAGGGGAGAAAGGGAGGGGACAGTGAGAGGGGAGGGGATGGAGAGAGACAGGTTAGAGAGAGAAGAGGAAGGAAGGACAGAGAGGAGCGAAACGAAGGGGAGAGTGAGAGGAGAGAGAGGGAGAGGGAAATGAGAGAGAGGGGGGTAGAGAGAGAAGAGGAAAGAGGGACAGAGAGAGGGGAGAGGGAGAGAAGAAAAAGAGGGGGAGGAGAGGGAAGAGAGACAAGAGAGACCAGGGGGCAGGTGAAAGTTAGAGAGGAGAGGAAGAAAAGAGGAAGAGGAGCGAGCGAGAGAGAGAGAAAAGAGGGATGGAAGGAGTAGAGAGGAGGAAAGAGCGATAAACAGCATGAGACGTGTGAACGCAGCTCCATATGTTTACATTTCTGTATCTGTAAACACATATGCTCCCAGTATGTCCAGAGCAGTGGGCGGGGACAGGGGGAAGGTGAAAATGACATTTTCTGAGCCTCAAATACACAACAAAACAGAATAACTCACACACACAAACACTTATCCTCTGGACCTCTGTTATAACACGCTTAAAGCTGATGAAATGTCCTCTTTAATAAGGCTGGCGGTTTGATTCCAGCTTCTGTTGTTGTGTCCTTGAGCACGACACTGTCCCTCCTCATGTGAGTGTGATGTGTTTACTGCAGCTGTGTCGATAGAAGAGACTGAATGATGAGCTGGTCTGATGCACTCCTCTGACCACAGACACAGCTAACCCGCTAGCTGCTATGTTACAAACAGGAAGTGATCATGGGTGCACTTCCGGGTCCATCGACTCTGGCTGCAATTCACTTTACATTGAAAAACTGTGTCCCCTCTCTCTGTAACTGCTGCTGTCAGACTCGTCATTTTGGTCTTAAAATGTTCATATTAATCCGCTCTACATGATCCTTTTTATTTAAATATTGTGTCTGTAAATCAGGATATGAACTTTAATATCAGAAAAAATCAGCTGATTTCCTGATTTGCCTGGATTCACATAATTTTGAAATACAGCCTAAAACAACAAGATTATTTACATTTTATTTAGGAAAGCATGATACAGCCTTTTCCTTTCCGATATTGATTTTGATACTATGCATATCTGTACTGTACTATATCATATCTGCGTATTTAGGCTGAGTTCTTCTCTCAAACTGAAAACAGTCTGTTCCACCTTGTGATGTCATGTGGTGCTACAAGAAGTGCTCCACTGTGTTTTTAAACTCCAGACACCTTCACTAGAATCATATGGATCATTTCAGTCCTGGAATTGTCAATCTCTACTGAAATAAGGGCAAAAGGAGCTGTTCAGTTGAAAACTACCACTTCATGACATCACAAGGTGGAACAGAGCATGTTGAGCTTTGGACATGTAGACAGACTAATAATAAAGTGTTACTCAAACATGTGTGAATGAAACAAAACACAACTCCAGGTCTGTTTTTCAGGTCACAAAGGTCCATTTTTTGTAACATAATATCTTTACATTTTTGCAGACTAGTTTGTAATATAAATGGTCAATATGAGTTTCAGTTTCCTTGTTTGTGAGACCTTCCTGTGTGGAGTTTGCATGTTCTCCCTGTGTTTGTGTTCCTCTGGTTTACCCATCAGCCTTAAAATGTCCTCCAGCTCGATCTGTTACCTGTTTGAAATCAGACCTAAACAGCTGAGGCCTTTGAAATGCTAATTATTTTAATGAGTTTGTTAATCTGTTTGAATGACTCTGAAGCTTCTGCTCTTTATTTACACAGAGCCGAGCTGTAAACCCCGGGCATTTGGATCTGAAGAGCTTAGGCAAATCACATGGCTTCACATACGGCTGAGGCTCCTCATAAAACTGAAGTTAGACTGCAAACTGGTGAGCGCTCTGATTGGTTGGTTGTAAACATTATTGCTGTATGTCAGATGCCCTCCCAAGCTCCATGTAAATCCCTGTGGGTCAGATATGTCTGTAAGATTGGCTGTAGTGTTTGAAGTACCATCATATCCTCCACAAACAACATCTGTGTCAGATGCCCTCCCATCCTCCTGTTTATAAAAACCTGTGATACTTTACTAGAAACCTGCCCTCTGCCTCTTCTCCAAACCACAGTCATTGATTGCCGGTCTATATTTACGTCAGGTCTGATGAATACCGTGCCACATTAGCGTTAGCGCTAACTGTCCCGGTGATGGCGTGCTTGGCCCTATGCTCTTAATTGTTTCGTGTTTGTAATATCTGCGGAGCGTTCGTGTTCTCTGCTCATCGATCCACACAGACGTTACTACAGTAATCATTATAATCATCAGCACTTATCACTCAGGGACACAGAGGACGCGTTAAAGAGCGAAATATTCAAATGAAATATCAAGGAAATAAATAAAACCATAAAGTGTGTGTGTGCATAGGTGTGTGGGTGTGTGTGTGTGTGTGGGGGTGTGTGTGTGTGTGTGAATGCGTGTGTGGTGTGTGTGGGGATATGTTTGGTATGCATGTGTCTGTGTATATGTGTTTGTGTGTGTTTGTGTGTGTTTGTGCATGTGTGTTTATGTGTGTGTGTTTGTGAGGGTGTGTGTGCGAGTGTGTGTGACTGTGTTTGTGTGTTTATATGTCTGTGTGTGTTTATGTGCACGTGTGTTTAAAAAACAAACTCCTTAAAGTGTTTTTTCAGTTTAAAGTGCCTATGAGAGGTTAAACTAGCAGTTAACGTGATAATATTTAAGATTAAAAAAAAAAAAAAAAATTTACTTTTTTCTCAAAACCTACGAATATCACTGATTAAGAAAATAAAACTGGAGAAGGTAGTGTGTACGTCCCAGTGGGCGTGTATGTCACAGTGGGCGTGTACAACACAGTGGGCGTGTACCGGTGGAGGTGAAAACGGGAGGGAAGTAGATCGACAAACGACATCTTGAAAATAAGAAATTAAAGATTACTCAAACATAAATCGCAACTTCAGAGGCTCAATGAGAAGAAACAACTAGATCTGAAAAGTCCGTACTTGTAAAATGTGTCTAAAACCTTAGCACATTTGTTTGTTGAAGAGCTTAAACAGACCAAGATCGGACCAAATCATCAAATCACACCAGCCCAAACCTAAACTCAGAACTCAGATCTATATTCTGAATCCCTTTGATCTCATACAGATGTACACTTTTTTGCAGTGCGTGATAACGATGACATCGCCAAAGCATGTTGCCATGGAAACCATACATCACATGTCCACGGGCTCTTGACTCGCTCTGACCTCTTCCAGAGGCACTGTAAAAAACCACGTCTACATGAGTAATACCATTCAGTTAACAGTAGTTGAAATGTAGCTTAATGTCTCTGTACCTGATAGTAAAAATATGAAAAACAACTAGCATGCTAACCTGTACTTCCACGCTTTTGGTCAGACAGTACACAGTGGACTTGACCTCAAGAGCTGCTTATACAATATGTCTGTTCTGGGGAGAGACACATTTTGCTCAAACACATTTTGCTCAAATATGGTACAGGGCATTTAAAGATGCACTATGTAACTTTCCTAGTGTAGGATTGTCTCCATAGAGATGCTTTTTGCTTAGAATATTCCACAGTAAGTCACAGATCAGATCTGTGGAGAGGCGGCCCGGCTCTTTGTGAGAATGCATGTTTTTCAAGGTGATTTTGAGCCATAAAAACACCTTTAATGTTTAATGCCATACTGTGTAACATCTCTGTGGAGACAAACAGGTGGTGGACCCTCCCCCAGAAGAGTTATATAGTGCATCTTTGAAGCAACCCTGTGGAAGTTTCTCACTCGCAGTAAGAACACAAGTTTTTCAATCCAATAAAAACAGCCAAAATGAAAAATAACATCAAGTAAGACATCCATGATAGACGCTATTGGGACGAAATGTTTTAAATATATTTTTATAATTATTTATATTTAAAAAGTCGTAAAATACTGGCACATATTTCCTTAAAATAAGAATTTAAACTAATCCATCTTAATCTTAATCATACTAATTAAATGTAAATGAGTAAAACGAGGCTAACTCAAAGACAGTTCACGTCCTTTTAAGACCTGCAGGTGTGGTTTTTACAGTGCACACGGCCCCTCCTCCCCCCTCCCCCCTCCTCTTCTCATTTGCATACAGATGTCCCTCTTCTGAGCGCGTGCAGTGAAGTGGCCTGTGCACTGTCAGAGAGGAGCAGGTCAGAGCAGCCCCTCCTCCTCCTCCTCCTCCTCATCATCATCATCATCATTATTATAAAGTCCCATTCACAAACACAGGGACAAACCAGCGCTGATGACATAAAGGAGGGAGAGGGAAAGTGAAACTGCACAGGGCTGGATTTCTTCTTTCGGTGCAAGGACCAGTGTTGGGCAAGATCCCTAAATAAATGTTTTAGTTACTGGTGATAAAGTAACAAAAAAATCTCAAAAATCCAAAACATCCAAACAACATTTTTCCAAGTAAAAACGAGCTTTGTTCAGCCTTATTGATACTTTGCAGTGACATCACGCTGGGGTTGTTCTACATGTATGTCTATGGTGGAATGTTCATCCGCTACCATGGTGACATAATGCACACATTAGCGAACACTGCGAAAAAGAAATAATAGTCTGAAAACTCAAGAAAAAAATACAAAATGGATTCAAACAGCACATGTTCATTAGCCTGTGATCAATGTGAGTGTTCATGGTCCCGTTTAAGAGTTTGATTTTACACAAAAAGGTGAGAGTGACTCACTGAAAAACTGTTGGCTAATGTTAGCTAGTTTGTGACTGTAATTTTATGTGTGAGAGACTTGTTTAGCAACACAAATCAGCTCACCTGCTGTTGGGAACTAAACCAGCTCTTTCTGGCCAGATTGTGTTAAAGTAAAGCTCAGATTAAAGTTTAACAAGCCTCAGACAGAGTAGTGCCTACAGTTAACATTACACCACCAGAGAGTGACAACAGCTGCAAAGCATCAATTTGTCCCGCAAATCACCAACTGCACCCAGAGCCAGAGGTATGAGCTGTTCTCCTTTACAGACTCACAACTGAACAACAACCACACAGGCCAACACCGTCCCCTTCACAACAGTCTGAACAAACAGCATTTATCGAACGCACAACAGTCTGAACAAACAGCATTTATCGAACACACAACAGTCTGAACAAACAGCATTTATCAAACGCACAACAGTCTGAACAAACAGCATTTATCAAACGCACAACAGTCTGAACAAACAGCATTTATCAAACACACAACAGTCTGAACAAACAGCATTTATCAAACGCACAACAGTCTGAACAAACAGCATTTATCGAACACACAACAGTCTGAACAAACAGCATTTATCGAACACACAACAGTCTGAACAAACAGCATTTATCGAACACACAACAGTCTGAACAAACAGCATTTATCGAACACACAACAGTCTGAACAAACAGCATTTATCGAACGCACAACAGTCTGAACAAACAGCATTTATCGAACACACAACAGTCTGAACAAACAGCATTTATCAAACACACAACAGTCTGAACAAACAGCATTTATCAAACGCACAACAGTCTGAACAAACAGCATTTATCGAATGCACAACAGTCTGAACAAACAGCATTTATCGAACACACAACAGTCTGAACAAACAGCATTTATCGAACACACAACAGTCTGAACAAACAGCATTTATCGAACACACAACAGTCTGAACAAACAGCATTTATCGAACACACAACAGTCTGAACAAACAGCATTTATCGAACACACAACAGTCTGAACAAACAGCATTTATCGAACGCACAACAATCTGAACAAACAGCATTTATCGAACACACAACAGTCTGAACAAACAGCACTTACCGAACACACAACAGTCTGAACAAACAGCATTTATCAAACAAAGCTCAGTGCATTACACATGTGTAGCATGTTGGGTACACCAGGGGTTTTGACCCGTTTTGGGTTCTATGTCCCACACTGTGACACAACCAGAGCCACAGCTGATCTCAGTCCTGTGTGATCCTCTGGAGAGTTTATGGCATAGACGTTTATATAAATGGACGTAGGTAACGCCGTGTTGCAAATAGGAAGTGATCATGAGTGCTTTTCCGGCTCCATCGACTCTGGCTCCAATTCACTGTCTCTTGAAAAACTGTTACCCTCCCTCTGTTTTATTTTACTTTTTTGTCCGTAAATCAAGATATGAACATTAATTACAGACAAATTAGACGCCTTCTTTCCCCGAGGTCACTCCAGCGAGCGTTAGCAACAGATTTGGTTGACAGCGTTACTGCTAAACCAGCTATGTGTTCGGGAAGGGTTGTTACCTTCAACAGGCTTGCTCTGGATTGGCTCTTTGGTTGCTATGATACTTGAGGTCAGGATTCCAAATTGGTCCCTATAACTGCTCTCTGCTTCATTTGACTGGAGCTGAACACTGTGAGTGACGTCACACTCACTTAGTCCACTTCTTTAGACAGTCTGTGGTTTATGGATTAAACAACAATGTGAAGCAGCGAGGGTTAAAGGAGATGAGGCTTCAGAGCTTCTCTTTCTGTCACAGTCCTGACTGAAGCTGAGCGTGAGTTTTGGAGCAGAGTTCATTTATGTTTTCCTCTTATCCTCTTTCTTTCCGCACACAAGACAGGCGTGAATATAAATCGTACGTGTGCCCACCTCCTCCAACTGGGTCAGAGTCCAAATCGTGCTGTACTTGGGCTTTAGGTGGTCTCTGTGCTTTAGGTGGTCTCTGTGCTTTAGGTGGTCTCTGTGCTTTAGGTGCTCTCTGTGCTTTAGGTGCTCTCTGTGCTTGTACATGATTCAACTAGGCAAGTGTGACTCACCCTGATAAACTGTTTCTCGAAAAGTGACGTCGTCAATACTTCCTGTAATGTTTGCTCCCTCTTCCCCCTTTGTTTCCCCTCGCCTCCCTCTCTTTTGTCTTCTTTCATCTTCCTCCTCTGCCCTCTCGTTTCCTTCTCTTCTTCTCTCCCTCTCCACCTACACTTGAGTTTTGGTGCTAAGCTGATTTTGTGGCTCTTACAGCTCCACACACAGAGCTTTCAGGGGGATTAAAGGAGACTACACTCATAGCCTCTTTGTGGGTGCCAGGCTTTGGGTGCCAGAGGTTTGGGTGCTGGGGTTTGGGCGAATGCCAGTTTCTCCTTTAAGAATCAAACAACCATAAGAACCAAAAGACACTGATCTGTAAATGTTAAGAACTCACGTTAAAGAGAAGGTATTCTGAAAAATCTTTTTTTTTTTTTTTTAATCTTTCTCCCATGTTCTAACACTGTTCCCTCATCAAAAACTCGTCTGAAGAGGTTTTAGATGTCATCCATGCATGTTTGAGTAATCTAGTGCAGTGGTCCCTAACCACCGGGCCGTGGACCGGTACCGGTCCGTGGATCAATTGGTACCGGGCCACCGGCCGTCCAAGAAATAATTAATTATTTCCGTTGTATTTATTATCTGAGTCTGAAAAATCTTTTATTTTGAAAAATCTTTTATTTTGAAAAATGACCGGATTCTCTCGGTTACATTTCCGTCACTTGAGCGCCGACAACTTAACCACTTAGCGTTCCGACGGCCCGCCCACGTTACACGTTACAACTTTACAGCAATGTACGTGTATTTCTGCGTCACCCACACAAACAATCTACACATCAAATGAAAGCTGCGGCATTCATCTTTCTGAATATGTAAACTATTTACACCTCGAATCACCACAGTGCTGACAGGAAAGACGTTTTTACAGAGAAGTCAGAAATGTGAATTTGGACTTCACTTACCATTGAGCGCTCTGGTTCTGTCAAACATCAATATATTCACACAAAGTTGGTCTCATTCGTTCCGTAAAGGTCCAGAGAATATAATCCAGTCAAGAAATTATGTCCTCAAAGGAAGTTAGAGCCTCCATGTCCAATCTGCTGCAGGAAAGTGAAATCTGTTCCGTCACTTCTCCGCGTAAAAACACGAGACTGGATATAAAGATCCGCGCGTAAAATTACGCGCGCGTATTGCGTAATTTTACGCAGCAGTTTTGCGTTTTAAACATGACGAAACGGACAAAACAAAGGAAGTACGCGACCGAGGACACTGTGGATGTTTGTACAAGTTAAACTAGAGGCATCTCGGACCCGGAGCGGTGAAGATCTCATGGTGGAGTCAGGAGCAGAGGACCTGATGTTTTGATGGACTGGATGCTGTTCCTGATCGGTAAGCGTGGTTTATTCTGCTATTAACTTAATTGTGGGTCAAATGTGTATCATGTGTAATCATTAGCATTAGCATTAGCATTAGCCCCCCCCCCCACGGTAAAATTTTCAAGCGTTGGCCGGTCCACGGTGATAAAAAGGTTGGGGACCACTGATCTAGTGATCTCTGCCCTATTCGAACCCTCTTTAAGGTTAAAAGTAAGATTCTATACAAAGTTCTGCCCACAAGTCTACATCACCCATGCTCCCACATGACAATTCTCCATAAATATACAAAAACATGATGCAAAACTGTACACAGCAACTTGATAAACCTGATGTGATGTGCAGTAGTTTCATTAGTGGGAGGCAGCTGATTGTGTAGCGATAGTGCTCTGAAGGGGGAGTGACTTTGCGCAGAGAGCAAAGGGAGGGGCGAGAGCATCAAAAACGAAAGTGAAAACTTATAAAACATGTTAATACGTTGTTTTGTATGAATATAGTATTTAACGATAAAAGGAAACATGGTGATCTAAATATGTTATGTGTTTATGGAAGCCCGTTTCCGCCATGAAAAAAAAAAAAAAAGCTCCACAGAAAGTCGAAATTAGGAGTTTTAAACTCGTAATTAGGAGTTTTAAACTCGTAATTAGGAGTTTTAAAACTCGTAATTAGGAGTTTAAAACTCGTAATTAGGACTTTTAAAACTACTAATTATGAGTTTAAAACTCGTAATTAGGACTTTTAAAAGTATGAATTATGAGTTTATAACTCGTAATTTTGGGAATGTAACATTTACAAAAAGTGAACCTTATCAATTTTGATTAAATGAATTTGGTATTTTAATAATTTCCTCAATAAACCAGCGGGGTTGTGACCAGCTGGCACTCTGCTCAGACCAGGAAAACGAGCGCTCACAGACACAGAGCACAGCTCATGAGTGGTCAGAACAGCACTCAGGGCCCACTGATTTGTTCAAGACGCCAGAAACTTTACTGGAGCTTAATTTATTCATTTTTTAAAAGTATGTAGGTGATAAACATAACAGTCCTCCTCCTGTCTCCTCTGCTCTGTACACTCAGTTGCAGTGTGCTACAAGCTCAATTAAGACTTTAAAAGTTCTAATTACGAGTTTTAAACTCATAATTAGTAGTTTTAAAACTCATAATTACGAGTTTTAAACTCATAATTAGTAGTTTTAAAAGTCCTAATTACGAGTTTTAAACTCCTAATTACGAGTTTTAAAACTCCTAATTACGAGTTTAAAACTACTAATTACGAGTTTAAAACTCGTAATTTCGACTTTCTGTGGAGCTTTTATTTTTTTTTTTCATGGCGGAAACGGGCTTCCATATGTGTTGCAGTTAATACCACATAAAAATAAAATACTCCCTCTTTAATACCCCATAGAAGTTAATGATTCCACCTGGAGCAGTGAGTTTACATTCATCACTCCATACTCTATGACTCTCTTCTGTAGCCACAGCCGCCCTGGGGCAGACTGACAGAAGCAAAAACCCCTCTTCCTCCTCCTCCTCCTCCTCCTTCTCCTTTAGAGAGAGTTTTGTCATCACTTGGCTCAGAGTGTGCGTGGGTGCTTTAGTCTCACCCCTCTGCTACTAAAGCAAATATCTCAGATCCTTCTCTCTCTTTCTCTGACTCTCTTTCGCTCTCTTTTTCTCTCTTTCTCTCTGACTCTCTCTCTGTCTCTCTCTATCTGACTCACTCACTCACTTTCTCTCTTTTCTCTCCTACACAGGAACATAAGTCACAAATCTGGTGTAAAACATTGGCTTTGGAGTGAGTCCTCCCTCCCTCTCTCCTATCTCTCTCGCTCTCTCTCTCTCTGGCTAGCTCTCTCTCCCATCTCACCGTTTCCTCTCCCTTTCACCCCTCTCTTCCATCTCTCTCCATACTCCCCTCTCCTCCTTCTCCTCCTCTTTCACTGTCTCTTTCTCTCTCTCCCTCTCTCATACACAGCCTAAGTCACAGATCTGGTGTAAAACATTGAGTCTGTCCTCTCTCCGTTCTCCTCCTCTCTCTCTCTCTCTCTCTCTCTCCCTCCTCTCCTCTCCCTTTTCCCTTCCCTCTCTCTATATCCCTCCTCTCCTCCCTCTCTCTCTCCCACCTGCCCTTTTCTCCCTCTCCCTCCTCTCCTGTCCCCTCTTTCTCCCTCCCTCTCTGCTCTTTCTCTCTCTCTTCCCCTCCCTCCTCTCCCCCCCCCCCCCCCCCCCCCGCCCTCTCTCCCCCCCCCCCCCCTTCTCTCCCTCCTTCTTCTCTCCTCTCTCTCTCCTCCACAGGCCTAAGTCTCAGATCTGGTGTAAAACATGTTCTTTGGTCTATAATCCTGAGCAGCTCCGATGCTTAAAGCGCTTCTCTCTTTCTCTCATTTTCTCTCGTTTTCTCAGAATCTGCCTCTTTGTTTTTGAGCCAAACCTTTTGTCACGGAGCAAAAATTCATCTGCTCTGAATAAACAGTGTGCTGTGCTCCTCTGGCTCCTCTGAACACAGCACATCTGTAAAGTACTCCACTGTTTCTAATGTTTTAACTGCTACAAATGTAATTATCAACACTTAAAGGTCCTGTATGACACAAAATGGACTTTGGAGCTTTGAGCCATGTTCTAATGTCACCTCCTCAAAAACAGACCTGGAGTTGTGTTTTGTTTCATTCACACATGTTTGAGTAACACTTTATTATTAGTCTGTCTACATGTCCAAAGCTCAAAATGCTCCTCCGACTCCTCTAACTCCTCTGACTCCTCTGACTCCTCTGGCTCCTAGCTCCTCTGACTCCTCTGGCTCTGCTACTGTAAATACACGAAACATGTGTACCACAGCTTTTACTGCTTTACTGCCTGTGCTAAATAGAATAATCTATCAACATTTATTTAAGCTAAAACTGAAGCGTTAATCATTTAAACTCACTTCCACAAACTCTGTCCTTTGACTCTTCCGGCTCCTCTGGCTCTGCTGCTACTGTACAGAGACAACACATGTGTAGCATACTCTCCATCGCTTTCACTGCTCTGGATTAGGGTCCTGACAACAGGTGTGCCCCAGGGGTCCATCCTGGGTCCTTTACTGTTCTCCTAATACACGCTGCATTTGAGTTCTGTTGTATCCGATTTATTTTTGTGCAAATGATCTTCAAACATATCCACCACTCACTCCAAACAGGTCTGGTGAACTTCGGTGCATACAAAGCTCGCTGTCACTGAACTTTTTACATCAAAATGAGTCAAATGAGTCTGTACCTTCATATCTTCAACCTGCTGTAAGAAACCTAGGAGCTAAGGGTCGCACTCCCTTCTCCAGTTTTATTTTCTTAATCGGTGATACTCGTAGGATTTGTCTCGTTAGTGTAATGTGCAGCTATCCATAGGGGGCGCTGACAGCATGCGTCTCTTTGTTGTCATGACGTTTATGAGTTTTAAATGAATATTGCAATTTAAAATGTCCAAATTACATAATGATTCGCTTGTGTCAGAGATTATAACTATAACAGACAAAAGCACAATGCCTTTAATGAAACAAAAGTGACGAAAATGGTTTGTGGCGTTTGTGTTTTGTGAAGTGCCTTAAAGGGACGGTCTGACCCAAATGTTCACTTTGACCTCATTTCACATTTACTCTTAAAAAATAAAACATGAATACATCGTTTTCCATCACAATAAAACTGCAGAGAAGTTACATGACCTCAGCATCATCTGGCAAAGTTTTTTCTAGAGAATTAGCTGAAGCTCATTGGATCATAAAAGTCTCCGAATCAGATTTTTTGTCTCTTAAAACCATGAAAAACAGAACTAGTTCATTTTAAGCAGTTTGCATTGATCCAAAGTGATTCCTCATTTATGCATTCTGAACATCCTGAGTATTCACTATGATGAGTTTATAAGCACTTTTCACAACTTTTCTCAGAGAGCAGAGTGGAGTTTTGGCATCACTGCAAAGCTAACAACAGCTAAAATGCTAACATGCACTTCCTGTTCGCCAGAAACCAAAACTCTTTATAATTAAACTCAGGCAGCACACAGTGGACGTATTTTGACTTAAAGATCTGCTCATACAAGACATTTGTACTGGGGAGAGACACATTTTTCAGATACATGGGACATTAGTGGGTCTGTTTCACATGTGTTTGATGCTCACTTATTGGACCGAGTGATTATGTAAGTTTTAATACATTTTTCTTTTGATAAATACATATTTTTTCTTGGCAAAAAAACTAAAATCTTAAACTGCCTTTAACAAATCAAGAGACCTTCACTGTAAAAAATTAATCTATTTTCATTTTGTCCAGGTCACTCTGCAAAGAAATTTAGTACAGAGCATTACTGTGTCTCAGATGACATCACCATAGTCTATCGACCAATAATGTGACCTTGTGTGACCCCTGACCCCATCTGGAGTATATGATCACATTCTACCGTCGAAAACCGCCTATTGATACTTTGCAGTGACATCACACTTGGGGTGTTCCGCATGTGTGTCTATGGTGAATTGTTCAGCAGTTACCATGGTGATACAATACTCACATTAGCAAACACTGCCACTTTAAAATTGTCTGAAAACTCAAGAAAAAAATTCCAAAGTGATTTAAAGAGCACATTTTCAGGAGCCTGTGATCCGAGCGTTCATGGTCCTGTTTGATTTTCAACAAAAAGGTGAGAGTGAATGAAATGAAAAATTGTCGGCTAATGCTAATGCTAATGCAACCTAGCTTTTAACTATAATGTTATTTGAGAGGGACTTCAGCTCACCTGTTGTAGTTCCAGCAAAGTCAGCTCTTTCTGGTTTGTTAAAACAAAACTCATATTAAAGTCTAACTTGAGTAACAGAGCTTCAGACAGAGCAGTGCCTCCAGTTAGCATCACACCCACAGGGAATGTTGATGACATCAGCTGCAAAGTATCAACAAAGTAAAGGTGCCATTGAGTTACAAATCTCTTGGAATTGGTTCATTTTTTACAGTGCGCTCCATTAGTTTAACTCTGCCCCTCCCCCATGTTTCTTTTTCCTCTTAGCTTTCACTTTTTGTGCTGGCTAACGAGAGGGGGAGGAGGGGGGTAGAGATGGAGAGACGAGAGAGGGAAGGAGGGAGGGAAGGAGGGGGCAGAGACACACACACAGAAATGAGAGAGTGAGGAGGGCGGCAGAGACAGAAAGAAATAAAGAAAACAGGGAGGAGGCAGACAGAGCAAAGAGGGAGAAAGAGAGGAAGAGAAGATGAGAAAGAGACAAAGAAAGAAAGAGAGACAGAAAGGAGAGAAAGTTAGAGAACGAGAGGGAGATAGGGCGGAAGGAAGGCGAGAGAAAGAAAAGGAGAGATTGAGGGGGAGTAGGATGAGGGAGAGTGCCTAGGCAAGGAACTGGGGCGAAAAGAGGAGAGAAAGTTAGAGAATGATAGGTGCATGGACTTTTGGAGTGAAAAACGGGGAGGAAGAGAAAGACAGGTGAGGGAGAGAGAGAGGAGGGAGGTGGAGGAGAGGGGAGACAGAGGTGTAGTATTTAGGGAAAGAAGGAAGAGGCAGGGGAGAAAAAGAGGGAGAGAGAGAAAGTGAGGAGGGGTGGTGTGATAGAGAGATGGTTAAAGTGGTGGTGCTGTGTGAGTGTCAAAATGATAGGGAAGAGAGATAGTAAAAGAGGAGAGAGAGCGAGAAAAAGAGGTAGAGAGAGAGAAAGATTGAGAAGGGGTGGTGTGATGGAGAGAGTGAGTGTGAGAGTGACAGCTGCTCCCAAAGCTGGAGTCCAGACTTTTATTCTTCCAGTGTGTCGCACAAAGACCCATTAACCCCTCCCCCCTGTCTCCTCCCCCTTTCACTCTCTCACCCCTCTCGCCCCCGTGGCCTCGCTCACCCCCTCCACACAGGCCACGCCCCTAAGTGTGGCCCGCCTTTGTCATGGAAATCAGGTTTTGTTTGAGAAGTGCTCCCAATGATGTACCACTGCTGAGTGGGCAGAGAAGGAGAGGAAATGAAGAGAGAGGAGAGGAGGAGGCAGGAGAGAGGAGATGAGAGAGGAGGAGGAGGGAGGAACCTAGGAGAGTGGAGATCAAGAGAGAGGAGAGGAGGAGAGAGGAGATGAGAGAGGAGGAGGGAGGAACCTAGGAGAGTGGAGATGAAGAGAGAGGAGAGGAGGAGAGAGGAGAGAAGACAAGGAGGAAGAAGAGAACGAGGGAGGAGACGAGAAGGGAGGAAAGGAGGAGAGAGGAGAGGAGACAAGGAGGGAGGAGATGTGGAGAGAGGAGAGAAGAAGGGAGGAGATGTGGAGGGAGAAGAGTAGGAGAGAGGAGAGGAGACAAGGGGGGAGGAGAGTTTTTTCATTCTAAACTTTTTTTTTTTATAACTTTTGTAGGAATGCACCGATTTTGGTTTCCGGTACCAGAACTTTGTCTTTCTTCTCCCTGATATGAACTGATAATGGACCGATACCGATATGAACTGATACCAGGGACAGAACATGTGGATTATTCACAGGTAAAATGGATCCACGTTTTCATGGCTGATTCTTCAAATAAACGCACAAACACTTGGTATAAATAAAAGTTCAAATAGTTTGAGACAGAGATGCACCAATCCAACTTTTTCTGTTCCTGATACTGATATCGATACCAAGGCTTTAAGTGTCTGCCAATGCCAACCGATACCAACCGATACCAGGGCAAAGGCTGAAAACATGATTAATTTCCTTCAAGTAAAAATGATCCAAATGTGTTTTAACATTCATTTAAAGTAATGACAGAACAACTGTCAAAAATATTCCACTGTATAGATCAAAATAGAATATCGACTGAACCAATATTGACTTAATCAATATTGACTGCATCGATATTCTATCCATAAAAACTTTCAATATCGACATCGATGCCTGATCCCAGTATCGTATCGGTGCGGCCCCAGTTTGAGTTCTGTGCCACATCGGTCAATACTCACTACATCAGTTTAAAGGCCCATGGTCCAACTCTGTTCATCACGTCTGTAATAAACCAAATGTTTGACCCTGCTACTCTGTGGTTAGAAGGTGAATGCTGAACCTACTGTGCCACTGTCACTGTCTGAGAAAAATGACAAGAAAAAGAAATGTGAAACTTTATAAAGAATCAGATCAGTGAAATGCTTTGGGACAAATTTGACTTTTACTTTGGTTTTAATAAAAAGTTGAGTTTTGCAGGAGTACATATGACACACACACGTCACACACATCACATGACACGGATCACATGACACACACACGTCACACAGATCACATGACACACACAGCTACATGACACACACATCACACAGATCACATGATACGGATCACATGACACACACACATCACACAGATCACATGACACACATCACATGACACACACACATCACAGATCACATGACACGGATCACATGACACACACATCACACAGATCACATGACACGGATCACATGACACACACACACGTCACACAGATCACATGACACACACAGCTACATGACACACACACATCACACAGATCACATGACACGGATCACATGACACACATCACACAGATCACATGACACGGATCACATGACACACATCACACAGATCACATGACACGGATCACATGACACACACATCACACAGATCACATGACACGGATCACATGACACACACATATCACACAGATCACATGACACGGATCACATGACACACATCACACAGATCACATGACACGGATCACATGACACACACACACGTCACACAGATCACATGACACACACAGCTACATGACACACACACATCACACAGATCACATGACACGGATCACATGACACACATCACAGATCACATGACACGGATCACATGACACACACATCACAGATCACATGACACGGATCACATGACACACACATCACACAGATCACATGACACGGATCACATGACACACACATCACACAGATCACATGACACGGATCACATGACACACACATATCACACAGATCACATGACACGGATCACATGACACACACATCACAGATCACATGACACGGATCACATGACACACACATCACACAGATCACATGACACGGATCACATGACACACACATCACAGATCACTTGACACAGATCACATGACACACACATCACACAGATCACATGACACACACAGATACGTGACACACACAGATACATGACACACACAGATACATGACACACACACATCATATGACACACTCAGATACATGACACACTCAGATACATGACACACACAGATACATGACACACACAGACACATGACACACACAGACACATGACACACACAGACACATGACACACACAGACACATGACACACACAGATACATGACACACACAGACACATGACACACACAGACACATGACACACACAGACACATGACACACAGATCACATGACACACACAGATACATGACACACACAGACACATGACACACAGATCACATGACACACACAGACATATGACACACACAGACACATGACACACACAGACACATGACACACACAGATACATGACACACACAGACACATGACACACACAGACACATGACACACACAGACACATGACACACAGATCACATGACACACACAGACATATGACACACACAGACACATGACACACACAGACACATGACACACACAGATACATGACACACACAGATACATGACACACACAGATACATGACACACACAGACACATGACACACACAGACACATGACACACACAGACACATGACACACAGATCACATGACACACACAGACATATGACACACACAGACACATGACACACACAGACACATGACACACACAGATACATGACACACACAGATACATGACACACACAGATACATGACACACACAGACACATGACACACACAGACACATGACACACACAGACACATGACACACACATCACATGACACACACAGATACACAGATATTTAAATCCATGTGATCTGACTGTGATCTTTTTCTTGTAACAGTCTGTGTCTTTGTGACGTGTTTATTCGGGTTTAATAGAAAAATCAATGAATCCTGACAGAGAAGGAGAAAGTGGGGCGAGCGAGCACTGACTTTAAAATTGGGGTGACAGGAGGTCAGAGGTCGGGGGGATGAGAGGGGGCAGAGGGGGGATGAGAAGCGGCGGGGAGGGGGGTAAAAGAGAGAGTCTGGACCCCAGGGCGCAGAGGGGAGGGGGACAGAGGGAGGGGAAGACCAGGACTACATCTAGATTAAACCAGGACTGAACCAGGAGCAAACAAGGGCCGAACAAAGGGGAGGAACGACAGAGAGGAGAGAGGGAGAGAGGATGGAGGAGAGAGGATAGAGAGGATGGAGGAGAGAGAGAGAGCGTGAAACTTTACGACTTGGATGAGCCCTCAGGGTCGTCGAGTGCAAAACTAGGGCAGGTTTTTTCATCTGAGTGAACTGAGCCACAGGGATTTTAATTACACTGGTTATAATGAGAACAAGGATATTACAAGTACTGGTTACAATACTACTGCTACAAGTACTACTACTGATCACATATACTTTTGCTGTTACACTACAAACATTAGTTCAAATGGGTTAAAATATAAAATATGACTTTTATAGCAGGTCATTTACTTAAGGTTCACAGTTAAAGGCACAGTGTGTAACTTTTTAGTCAAAAAAAAAAACTAACAAAAAACAGAATAAAATTGTTTATTGCAGTGAAAAATCTACAATCTACAAAAAATCTACAAAAACATGCATACTTACAGTTATTGTGGGTGGGCTTGCATCTCCACAAACCTGACTCTTATTTGCCCTCCTGATTGTTTTCATGCCAATGTTGTTCCTATGGCTATAATATTCCACAGTATGGCTTAAAACTGATTTATCTCCATGGAGAATGTTCTGTAGTATGGTTTTAACTTTCTGTTTCCAGGGAATCATGCAGATGACGTGCACCTACAAAAAATTACACTTTAATGTCTGCTGTTGGAGTACTTTTTGAATACATTTTGAATACTGTACTTGTTTGTAGAATATCTGTGAGAGAAGGAAGAATACTGCAGGTTATTAGTATAAATATTTCACACATTTCAGACACATAAAGAAATATGAACCTTTAAAAATGAGGACATGGAAAATCTTTCATTTATTTGTGACAAGGCTGTGAATAGTGTCCAGTCCCAATCCTGTCCCAGTCCAGTTCCAGTCTAGTCCCAGTCCAGGCCCAGAGGCTCATAGCTGAACTCTTCTGTCTCACTTACATCAATCAATATTTGTCATTAACACTTTATTATCCGCAAACACAGCTGTGAACCAGGACCAAACCAGGACCAAACCAGGACCAAACCAGGACTAAAGCAGGACTAAACCAGGACCAAACCAGGACCAAACCAGGACCAAACCAGGACCAAACCAGGACTAAAGCAGGACTAAACCAGGACCAAACCAGGACCAAACCAGGACCAAAGCAGGACTAAAGCAGGACTAAAGCAGGACTAAAGCAGGACTAAAGCAGGACTAAACCAGGACTGGACCAGAACTAAACCAGAACTAAACCTGGTCTGACCACAGTGCCACAGACCCCCCTGAGCTCCGGCCGCTCCACAGTCTGTGCCTCACACTGAGACCAGAGGGGAGTCCAGGGTGAGGAGGGGAAGAGAGAGAGCAAAGAGAGGAGAGAGGTGAGAGAGAGAAGAGAGAGAGAGACTAGAGGGTGAGAGAGAGGGGAGATAGAAAGAGAGAGGGAAAGAGGCGAAGAGAGCGGAAGACAGAGGAAGAGTGTGTGTTTGTACAGTCTGGGGGACAGGGAGGGGAGAGGTCAGTTCTGTCCAAAATCTCACATGGTGACACAGCTCTTCCCCTCGTGTGCTCCATCTGCCTCTTCCTCCTCCCCCTCCTCTTCCTCCTCTTCCTCTCTTCCTTTTCTCTCAAACTTCAGGTTCATTTTATCCATTTACACTGTTGTTGTCTCAGTTTTGGTTTGAACCTGAGCGGGTCTCCAAGACATGACGTCTTTAGCCCGGTTCATCTGCCAACAATGGATTGTACCGTTTTATGCTAAAAAAAAATTACGCTAACCCTGGAGTTAAGACGTCTACAAACATGTTCTGACTGTCCCTTTGTGTCAGATGTCCTGCCCTCAAAAGGTCCAACTTCACCTCTCAAAAGGTCCAAACTTCACCTGTCCAAAGGTCCAAACTTCACCTGTCCAAAGGTCCAACTTCACCTGTCAAAATCAGCAGGTGCAGAGTGTTTTGAATCTGAGCCAAAACTTTTCTCCCATTTTGAATTCCAAAAGCGTTTTTCCTTCAGTTTGTGTCTCTGAGTGACCTCTGAGTCTCTGCGGTTCTGAATAATCCAAACCAAATGTGTGGGAGGCACAACGTTTATTTCATTTCATTATTTCACATTTAACAAAATCTCCATGAATTAAAGAGTGCGGGTTGTTGTGCTCCTCTCCTCCTCCTCTCCTCTTCTCCTCCTCTCCTTCTCTCCTCTCCTCCTCCTCTCCTGTATCCACACATCGATTCTCATGAACTGACTTTTGAAGCTTTGACACTTTTTATGAATACATAACAGTTTTGAATGTATTTGACCCGGAGTCAGAAGTAAGTGGGTGGGGATAGGGGGTAGGTGAAAACAGAACTTTTCTGAGCATTCAAGTCTCAAATGCAGAACAATACAGGATTACTCAAACATGTATGAATCAGTCACAACTCGGAGTAAGATAATTATAAGGGATCTCTGTGTTTTTTATACAGAGGCATATCAGTCTGGCCCATAGACTGTAAATATAAATGGACATAGCTAACCTGCTAGCCGCCACGTTCCAAACAGGAAGTGATCATGGGTGCGCTTCCGACTCCATCGACTCTGGCTTCAGTTCACTTTACATTGGCCCCTCTCTCTGTAACTGCTGCTGTCACACTCTTCATTTTGATCCTGGGGTTTTTATTTCACTATTGTGTCTGTAAATCAAAATATCAACATTAATAACAGAGAAATCAGGTGCTTCTTTCCCCAAGGTCACTCCTGCTAGCGTTAACAACAGGTTTGATTGACAGTGTTGCTAAGCGCCCACTCCCTGCTAAACCAGCGGGAAACAGTGTTACCTTCAAAAGCCTCCAGATTGGCTCTTTGGTTGCTATGATACTCACGGTTGGAACTTGTCTCCAGATTGGCCCCTATAACTGCTGGTCCGATGAGCTTCATTTGACTGGAGCTGAACGCCGTGGGTGACGTCACACTCACTTAGGCCATTTCTTTATACAGTCTGTGGTTTGTCCTCACTCCCTCCGTCACGTCTCAGCCAGAACCAAACACAACCGTCCAATCAGATTTGTTTATTTCAGTGACACATGTGAAATGTTCCTCCGTCTTCAGATGAACAGTTTAGTTCTTCTCTCATTGATTCCATGTTTTCTGTCCCCTGTGATATCTTTGTCTTTTCTTTTTTCTGAACTATTATTTAAAGGTTCACTGTGTAAATTCTTTGCTTGTTTCCATGGTGGTATATGAAGTGAAGCAGTTTAAACAGTGTCATGTTCACAGACTTTGAGCCTGTGTGTATGAGTTAAACACTTTATATTTCAACAGTGATATAACCTTTACTGCTTAAAAATGGACTGTGTAACTTTTGTGGTGGAAGGTCAGCTACCTGCTGGTTTCTATGGAGATTTGTTGGTTTCTGTGTTGCTTTGCCTCAAATGTTCCACATAGACTAGCATTTAACATTGCTATATTCCTGGAGACATGCAGATGATTTCACTTGTAACAGGTCAGATCTGTGGAAAGGCGAGCTTGCTCACAGTAAGTATGTATGTTTTTCAAGCTATAAAACACTTGCAATTGCATAAAAGAGAGATAAATAATCTTTAAGCAAATGCATCCCCATGGAGACAAGCAGGTGGCAAACCCTGTACCAGAAAAGTGACATAGTGCAGATTTAATGTTTGAAGTAGTTTGGACAGACTGAATCTTTGCATAATTTAACATGGGACCTTTAAACTTTATTGTTGCCGACGTAGTTTTGGGATTGGGACAGCTGGAGGCTATGGCTAAGTGTGGGGAGGAGGGGGAGAGCCGGGGGAGAGGGGGGAGAGGGGGTAAAGGGGGGAGGAGGTGGTGGTAGAGGGGGCGACGGTACATTTTGGGGGTTCATTTTAAGGCTTTTGAATTGAGCAAATGTGAGAGTTTTCAGGGGGTGAAGTGAAGAGGCTCATGAATGATAAAGAATATTAATGACAGTCTGTTATAGTGAGATAAAAACTAGCCGTAGCATTAGCGCTCATAGCGTGTTAGCGCTCATGGCTTGTTAGCGCCAGTAGCATTGGCATTGCCCGATTCGTACCCGATTTAGCATGAGTTTGGCCCAGATACTTTGGCTCAATATCTATAGTAACTGTACTTTGGACAAACCTCATTTTTGAAATTTGTTTGATTAAGTTGGCTCCTGGCAAAAAATAAATAAATAAATAAAATAAAAGTTTTACTAAGTACTGCTAAAAGTTGGGTAAAGTTCTGTCTTAAAATGGTCAATAAAAGTTAGAAAACAGAGCAGTGCTAAGTTAAGTCTAACTTCAGCAAAACAGAACTTTTATGTATTTTACTCCTGATTATAAAAATAAACTCAGTGAAAGAGTAAAACATATGAATACATTTAAGTTTAACACTAAAAATGTTTAAAATTGGACCAAATTGGACCAAGACAAGCATGTTAGTATTCATAGCACTGTTGTTAACATTGGCACTATTAACCTGTTTGTGGCATTGAGTGTATAAAGGAGTGGACTAAGTGAGTGTGACGTCACCCATCGCGTTTGACTCAAATGAAGCTCATCAAGGCTAAAAGTTATAGAGGCACTTTTGCAGTAATGCCCCTTCCCACTCGCATCACCGGTTTAGCAAGGAGCAGGCCCTTAACAGCGGCGTGGAGTAACTTTGGCTTCAAATCTTGAAATAAAAACCCTAGGATCATGTAGAAAGGGTTAATAGGAACATTTTAAGACAAAAGCAGTTACAGAGCGAGGGGACACAGTTTTTCAATAGAAAGTGAACTGGAGCCAGAGTCGATGGAGCCGGAAGCGCGCCCAAAATCACTTCCTGTTTGGTACACGGTGGTACATTAGCTATGTCCATTTATATTCAGTGTGTGGTGGAAACAGAGCACTTTAAATCCCCCGTCAGCTCTGGGCCGTGTCCTTCTGGTCTCATTAAATATTAACGTTCTCTGGACTGGCCTAAACTCAGAGTAAACAGCGTGCAGTCTGGAGCTCACGCCTCTGTTTCTGGTAAATTACTTTTTTTACTCTTATGCAGCTTCACTGTCTGAACAGGAAATGAAATGTTTTGTTTTGTATCAAGCGACCGGTCAGGGATAATCTGTCATATGATTGTTTCCAAAAGATAAATAATAAAATGTGAAACAAAATACAATCCACTTTATGTTTCTTAACTGTGAAAATTGCCAAACAAGAATCAAGCTCAAAATGGAGCTCTACAGTGAAGCCCTGGTTTCTCTTAGACTTTCCAACAAAAATTAATTTTAAAAGTTTGAAAGCTCAGGTCTGATCAGCTCTGTGGAACTAGTGACACAAGAACTATACTTTTATTTAAAATCTGTTTATGAAACTTTATAAACAACTAAGTTATGAAAACATTTAGCAGAATCTTGTGTTTTAAATGTGCTTTTTGGACTTAAAACAACCCTGTTATGGGCATTAGTTAGCACGTAGCTGGCTAGCCTCCGTGATGCCTTTGAACTCTTAATTTTGTATTTTTTTTTAAAGTCTATGAGACAAATGAATGGAAGATTTACGTTGAACCCAGTGCAGGCATCACTGTTCAGCTCCATACTCCATCTGCATCCTGTGTTTACGCCTCACATTGTGACGTTGTGGCCTGTTACCTCAGAGACGGTCTCTTCTACTTCCTGTTTGACCAGATAGAGTCTGTAATGGGACCACAGAGCCTGACAAACCTCCGTCCTCCTGACTGGAGACGGTCCAATCACAACTGCTCATCTGTGTCACATGACTCTCAAACGCAGACGACACCTCCTCTAAGAAACTCTCAGAACATCCACAAAAAAAGTGAACTAAACAACAACTAAATGAACTAAACAACAACTAAATGAACTAAACAACAACTAAATGAACTAAACAACAACTAAATGAACTAAACAACAGTTAAATCAACTAAACAACAACTAAATGAACTAAACAACAACTAAATCAACTAAACAACAGTTAAATCAACTAAACAACAACTAAATGAACTAAACAACAACTAAATGAACTAAACAACAACTAAATCCATGAGGGCGACAGTAGCTCAGTGGTTGGAGTGTTGGTCCCCCAACCCGAAGGTCGGAGGAGCTTGAATGATAGGTGATGGTCGGAGGGGCCGATGGCGCAGATTGGCAGCCTCGCTTCCGTCAGTCTGCCCCAGGGCAGCTGTGGCTACAATAGTAGCTTACCATCACCAAGTGTGGAAGTGAATGAATAATGACTATAGTGTAGCGCTTTGAGAGGCTTTGACAAGCCTGTAAAGAGCATTACAAGTGTAAGACATTATTATTATTAAATTAACTAAACAACAGTTAAATCAACTAAACAACAACTAAATGAACTGAACAACAGCTAAATCAAGTAAACAACAACTAAACCAACTAAACAACAACTACATGAACTAAACAACAACTAAATCAACTAAACAACAACTAAACCAACTAAACAACAACTACATCAACTAAACAACAACTAAATCAACTAAACAACAACTAAATCAACTAAACAACAACTAAATGAACTGAACAACAGCTAAATCAAGTAAACAACAACTAAACCAACTAAACAACAACTACATCAACTAAACAACAACTAAATCAACTAAACAACAACAACAACTAAATCAACTAAACAACAACTAAATCAACTAAACAACAACTAAATCAAATAAATGAACTAAACAACAACTAAATCAACTAAACAACAGTTAAATCAACTAAACAACAACTAAATCAACTAAACAACAACTAAATCAACTAAACAACAACTAAATCAACTAAACAACTAAATCAACTAAACAGCTAAATGAATTAAACAACAACTAAATCAGCTAAACAACAACTAAATCAACTAAATCAAATCAACTAAACAACAAACAACAACTAAATCAACTAAACAACTAAATGAACTAAACAACTAAATCAACTAAACAACTAAATCAACTAAACAGCTAAATGAATTAAACAATAACTAAATGAACTAAACAACAGCTAAATAAACTGAACAACAGCTAAATCAAGTAAACAACTAAACCAACTAAACAACAACAACTAAATCAACTAAACAACAACTACATCAACTAAATCAACTAAACAACAACTACATCAACGAAATCAACTAAACAACAACAACAACAACAACTAAATCAACTAAACAACAACTAAATAAACTTAACAACTAAATCAGCTAAACAACAACAAAATCAACTAAACAACAACAACAACAACTAAATCAACTAAACAACAACTAAATAAACTTAACAACTAAATCAGCTAAACAACAACAAAATCAACTAAACAACAACAACTAAATCAACTAAACAGCAACTAAATCAACTAAACAGCAACTAAATCAACTGAACAACAACTAAATCAACTAAACAACAATAACTAAATCAACTAAACAACAACAAAAACCAACTAAACAACAATAACTAAACCTGTCACTTATTTTATCTGAGATAAATACACATAATAATTTCATATTGGTTTTACTTGTTTTTACTCATAAGCCGCCATGTTTGTTTTGACATGAACAGAGCATGTGTCTCTCTGATTGGTTAATCTGCCTGTCAATCACACCCTGTGTAAACAGTGAGACAGGATACAGCTCCAGACCCACTCGTCTTTGTAAGGATTCGTTAAAGTGTGTGGTTTTATCTGGGCAGATAATTCTCATTAGACTAGACAAATATTATAAAAAGCCAAATATCTTATTTGTCATTTCTCTGTTTACATGTTTGTTTAACAGCTCAGATCTATCAGACTGACCACTGCCCTGTCAAAAGTATCAAAAGCTAGATACTAATCGATACTAAAACTCATATCAAAACTAGATACTCATTGTTCGAAGGTATTGATACTAAAAAAGTCCATTGACAGGACAGAAATTTCCTGAATATCTTTATAATGATGTGGAGCTGTATCTTTCACAAGTATAAGACACATAGACTAGTTTACACCATGGACCAGTATGAACCTACTGGACACTGAGGATTACACAGATATGAGACACATGGGGATAGAACACAAAGTATGAATATTTAATGTAGAAAATCACAGTATATTGTCTAAAGAAAGAATGTTTTTACTATCATTGTGGTATCGAGATCGGTATTGAGTTTATGCCTTAGTATCGAAATTTGCCATTTTAGTATTGTGACATAACCTGTATTAATTTTAAAATACCTCTGTCTTATTTGATTTTTCTGTTGTACTTCCCTCATTATTTTTTACAAAGGTCTTATATTTTGTGTTTTTATTTTGAATTCTAATGATGCCCCAAGGCTCTGAGCTCCGACACTCTGCTCTTAATGAGGAGCGTCGGACTCCAGCTCACTTCTGTTTATTTGTCCAAAAACAATTCTCATTTTATATTTTTAATTTTCAAAAAAACCCTTCCCAAATCTTTTACATTTTTTATCATTCTGCAACAGTAAGAGACGATATACGTATGCCGAGCTGATTTTCAAAACTTGATTCAGAATATCAGGGTTAAATCATCTTTATGTGATCAAAAAGTTAAAAAAAAAAAATCCTTATTCTAATGTCATACTGTGGAACATTTCAGGCAAAGCACCAACATCTCTATGGGGACGAACAGGTGGCAAACCCTCCACCCCATGGAGACACAGGGAGGGCATCTGACACACAGGGATATTTCAGAACATGTTTGTAGAGGTCTAAACTACAGGGTAAGCAGCTTTTACACAGAGTAAGACCACATGGAGATACTGGAAGGGCATCTGAGTCACACACGGAGGGCATCTGGCACACAGGGAGGGCATCTGACACACAAGGAGGGCATCTGGCACACAGGGAGGGCATCTGACACACAAGGACATTTCAGAACATGTTTGTAGAGGTCTAAACTACAGGGTCTTTTCATTATACTTATGTCTAGACTGAAATGACGATGGAGGAGTTTGGCTGTATTCCCCAGTGCACCAGGTTTGAGAGAGGAAGAGGAGAGGAGGAGGGGGAGGAGAGGGAGAGAGGGAGGGGGGACGAGGGGGCAGGGGGAGAGGGCTTTATCAGCTCACCATCTGCTCCTGCTGTGGAGGAGGAGGCTCCGTCCAACTCAAGTCTCCTCCACTTCACTCAAACTATGACCATAATGAAAGTCTCTGTACCAGATTTTTTGCGTCTTGAACTGGTTCATTTGAAACAGTTTGGTCTAAAGTTGCTCCTCACTGACCTTATGCATCAGAACATCCTAATGACTCACCATGATGAGTTTATAAGCACTTTCCACAACTCTCAGAGGCCAGCGGAGTTTAATGCTACAATAAATCTCGCAACAATTAGCATGCAAACGCGCACTTCATGATTGCTGGACAATAAAACACTTTCTAATTATGTCCGTGTGTGTCAGATGCCCTCCCGTCTAAGAGAGGGACTCACCACATTCTCCTATCTAAAAACTATCATAACTTAAAGATGCCCTGTGTAACTTTTCTAATGGAGGGCCTGCCACCTGCCTGTCTCCATGGAGATGTTATTGCTTTGGAATCGCCTCTTCACCGATCTGACCTTTCACTTGTCCTGGTGGTTTTCTCCATGAACATAGATGTGTTTAATGCCATACTCTGGAACATTCCAAGCAGTTAGATCTCCATGGAGACAAGCAGGTGGCACACCTTCTACCAGTAAAAGTTACACAGTGCAGCTTTAACTATTGACAAAAGTTTTAGCATTGTGATTTTTTTTTCATTCCAATTTAATTTAAAATCTTAGTAAAATATAAACAAATGTTATGTGATTTTAATGATACAACTGTAGTGGTAGTAGTAGTAGTAGTGGTGGTGGTAGTAGTAGTAGTGGTAGTGGTAGTAGCAGTGGTAGTAGTAGTGGTAGTAGTATTGGTAGTATTGGTAGTAGTAATACCAAGAGTAGTACCCAACGTTTTCCTTTGATTTCATGGATAATCATTTCTTTGTTGTTTCCAGTTCACTTGACATAAGTTTATATAAGTCATATTTATACCACACAACTGTAGAGTTTCATGTTAAAACAACCAACGTGGCGGCTACAAAAGTGATGTTATTATATTACACAGTTAAACTTTTTCACTTTTTGGCCCTTATTTCTGACTTTAGCCTAGGGCCCGTGAGAACAGTGTTTATTATAGGGGGTTTATATCAGAATAATGACCAAACAAATACTACTTTTCTTTAACCATTTCATTTAATCTTTCTTAAACTTTTGGTCCACTCTGGAGAGTTTCTTCTAAATTGGCGCATATGTAAATAGTTTCATGATTTGTCTGGTAAGTCCGGGTCTAAATCAGCGCATATGTGCGGCAGGACAAAGCCAATGAGATGCGGCGTTGATAAGTTCCATTGAAATGCCTGAAGGTCCCGAGTGTGAGAAGTTCACTCCGCTGCGCCAGATGCTCTTTAGGGCCCATTGTTATTGAAAGCTGACACTGCTCGCCTCTGATTGGCCCGTGCCCGGCAGCATGAGGCCACCGCGCGCTCCTATTGGCCCGTGGTGCGTGTCGGTAAACCCCCCGGTCCCTCCGCTCTGCTCCCCGGGCCCCCCTCCTTGCGCTCGCTCGGGGAAGTTGAAGTAAAGTTTGGCTAAGTTCCTGGACAGAAGTAAACTTTGCGCGGCTCGGAGCGGTCACAGCGCAGAAGAGTGAGGAAGAGGAGACCGCAAAGATGAAGCTGTGCCGAGCCTTTCTAGGTCTGTATCCAACTTTTACGCACAATTTGTGACCGTAACTTTGTGCTCTGCGCTTTGTGCAGTTGGCAGCTTGTGCGTCTTAACCTATTTCTCACGGACTGGACGTGTGTGTTCATGTGGTGGATGTGTTCATGTTCATGTGAGCGGAGTTTCTGTCTCATTTTCGGACTCTGGTGTTCTCAGTTCGGTTCAAAGTTAAAAGTTTTCTGTTCGCAGTTTTGTATCCGCGGCTTAGCTGAGACGTTGGCCCGGGATTAGCGCTGATCCACCTGCTGTAACTTCAAAACTGAACGCGCTCGTCTCGTGACTGTCTCAGAGCTCCGGGTCCCGAGGTAAAAGTGCCCAGACAAAGCGCAGTGGCCCCGGGGGACTGCGGCCTCGGGGCCGCGGGGACAATGCCAAAGTTTTTGTGGCGTTGGTCTTTCGGCTTGTTCCATCTGTCGAGTGAGAGGAGCCTCCCCCCGTCAGCGCGCGCCCCGTCAGCTGCTGCGCATGTAATATTTATATTGCTCCACGGCACAACGGCACAATGTCCCACCAACCGGCCTCATATGTGCAGCCATCTGCGTCAGCACATCGCACAGCTGATCACCGAGTTTTCACTGAAGCGAAACTAACTTTAAACCCGAGAATGAGTTAAACACGAGACAATGTGAACAATTATGGACTGATTAGAAGCGTCAATAGCGTTAGACCCGGTGAGAATAGAATTACATTTGAAATGACTTTCTCTTAAACTTGATTAACTGTAACCCGAGCCCCGTAATGAGGCCGCTCCAGAGAGTAGCGGGACAAAGGTCTTTGTGCTCCAACAAAGCGAGACCTCAGCGGGACGGGCCGGAGCTGCCCCGGTCTGAGGCTCGGAGACCCGGGCTGTACTCGGAACTGTCCCGGGTCTGAAACTCCGAGGCCCGGGCCCTACTCGGAGCTGTCCCGGGTCTGAAACTCCGAGGCCCGGGCTCTACTCGGAGCTGTCCCGGGTGCTGAACGCCTCTGCTCCGGCCGTCTCCCCTCTCTTCCTGGCCGGTCGCCTGTCCCCGCCCGGGCCGTTTCATATTTGGGCTTTTGTTTATGTGATTGTCGGAGTGTTGTTGTGCGTATCCGCGGCAGACACGCACTGGAGTCGCCCTGATGCGCTGCGCACGGCCCTGATTGATTTCAGCTCCAGTGCGTAACAATAGGCGCGCACAAAAAGCGCCTGCTGCAGAGAGATAAGAATTTAATAGAATTTGTGAGAGCTAAGGTGCTTTTTGAATATTCCCTGCGTGCGCGTGGAGACGCCTGATAAAGGCTGGCATTTGTGGGACAGTCTCAAATGGCTTGTAATGAATGCTTGTCATTTCTACTAATGCTTTGAAAACAGAGCGGAAAACACGAGCTGCATTCTGGGTTAAGCCTGCCTTTCTGCGCCTGTGGCCGTGGCAGATACAGACACACGCGCGCGCGCACACACCCACACACACACACACACACACACACACACACACACACACACACACACACACACACACACACACACACACACACACACTTTTAGAAGTTCTTTAGTGACAGAGATCACTCTTAAACTCTTAAACTCTAGAGACGCTGCTCTGATCCAAACGGCTCCTCTCATTCAGACTGACACTGGCGCGATTCGCCTCCGTATCTGATCCGCTCCGGAGCATTTATAATTTGAATGCTTCGCATGAAATCGGCTCCTCTCCTTTTATCAGATGTACAAACTCTGCTTTTTTTCTTTTTTACCACCGCATCAATCCAGCGCCTCCCGGAGAAGAAAACACATCTCCTGAATGAATTATTGGACCGTACCACTCCCGCTCCGTGACGGGGGACGCGCCTTCTCCGCAGCGCCGTGAAGTTGTCAACGGGTGAAATGTATAAAATATAAGCCACTTCGGGTGTGTGCGTGTGTGTTGCGTGCGTGTTGCGTGCGTGCCACATGAGTTACGCGGGTCCCAAAGGTGTAAATGCGCTCTCCCTTTGCGCTTTTGTGGCGTGGGTTACGTTACGAAGAGGAAACGTCTTCCAGAACTTTGGTCAAATCTTGTTTTTTGCGCAGATTTGCTTGTCATTTCTGATCTCTGCGCTTTGGAGTGAGGGATGACGAGGGAAGGAGTGAGAGAGAGAGAGAGAGAGGGGGGGGGGGGGGGGAGGGGGGGAGTCCGTGTGTACATATGCTCATTGAGTTAGTGAGTAGTAAAGGGGGTGGGGTGGTTGGGGGTGTGATGCCCTGCCCATCTGATAGGGAGGTTTTACTACTACGGCTCCGTGATGTCATGCCAAAGGGCGGAGGGAGGCGCGAGGAGGAGGGGGGCACAATGGCTCGTGAGGGAAAGGTAAGTCAATATTACGCTTTTTTTTTCTCGCTGACAAAGGCAAATGAAGCCATGTTTTTGCTTACAAACAAGTCAGATCTGTGCCGCCGCAGATCGGGGGGAAGCCGTGCGTCGTAGAAGCGGAAAACGGAGCGCTGTGCCCGGCTCGTGCGCGCTCGAGGCCGCCCTGCGATCATCCAGCAGCACATCTGGACCTTTTGGATCGCTTTTTCCAAAACATTTACTCCGGATTTTCTTTGAGCGAACTACTTCTTGACAGAAGGCAAGTGTAACTCCGCGGAGGCGAACGGACGCAGCACCAAAGCTTTAGGAAAGATTATTGGATCCAGGTAAAACCCAAGAGCGCTGTTTTGATTAGATGATAGTTGGAATAACGATAATTAACACGCGACATTTGATATTTTTATGAAGTTTGCTGTTTTGGTTCTGTCTTTTCTTGTGCGTAAAACTGTGATTTTGCCTTCGCTTCCTCAAATATTTTAAATTCAAAGTTGTTTATTTTGATGAAGTTTGCGGTGAATTTGGTGCTGGTTTGATTCGTTTTGCGATGTGTGTTTTTCTTGGAGGTTGCATCCCCCCCTCGTGCGTTTGCCCTTTAAATGACGCCGTCCTTATATTTACTATAGCCACGGCCATGGCGTTCCCACCTCTCCTCTCTCCTTCTCTCTCCTTCTCTCTCCTCTCTCCTCTCCTCTCCTCCGCGCTTGTGTTTACTCCTTGTTCACTTTACGTCGGGCTAAAAATGGATCGCATTGGACTGCTCTTTTCCCGTGCGAACCAGCAGCGCTGCGCTACGTCCTGCCCTCCACTTTCACCTTCTGCTTCGAGGAATATATTAGCTCGTGTTTACCACGTCTCTGTCTCCCGCTGGGTTTTAAAAGCGAACGGAGTGATTCGGATCTTTGAGTTCAGAATCAGATTTTTGGGTTGGAGATATGAGAGGATGGGCGTATAGTGGGGGTAAAATGGAGTGGTTTTTAAGGGAGGAGAGGAGAGGGGGAGAGGAGAGGAGGAGAGGGGGGAAGAAGAGGGAGGGGTTGGCCATTTGATCCTCTGCAGCAAAAAACAGGGATGCGCTCTTCAAATGTCAATTCGCGCAGATAAAACGCGCCGATCCGCGCCGCTCTCGAGGCTGTGATTCTCAAACGCACGCGCTCCGGTTTGAGCGTTTGAACCAAAGTACGGTGCAGGAAACGATAGTACAGCGCGGTGTTTGGTGTTTTCCTCTGCCCTCGTCTTTGCTTTGCTGGGATGGCCACGTAATGCGCGCTGTGTGTACGTGTGTGTGCGTGACTGTGTGCGCGCGCCTCACGGTCTGTCAAAGCACCTGCGTCCTAAGATGGAGGAAGAGATGAGGGATGGAGCAGGGGAGTGGAGAGGATGGAGAGAGGGGGGGATAGAGCGGAGGACAGGACTCGGCTCTGCGTTCGCTCCGGAGCTGTCCAGTGCTGAAATGGGAGCGCGGAGAGTGGAAATTTGCTCGGAAAGTTAACTTTAGCTGGCAAGAAATGTTTGAAAACTTAAAAAAAGACGCGATGCGAGTGAGTTGGATGAGATTAGTTTGAATAGAAGCACGCGGGTCTTATGGGATCAGTTATGTTTTGAGATGAACTGTTGGTTTTGTCATTCATCCATAATTCAATACATTTTATGAACAAAACACCACTTTTCTGAGACGTATTGTTTTAAACGAGAGGTTCATAGCAGAGGAAGCACATCTGAACATAAAGTTGATACGAATACGGCTTAAAGAATATATATATTTGTGTGTTTTTGTGAATTCGTGTCATCTCCAGTGTAGTTTTGTTCTGAGTTGGATTAAAACCAAATCGTCCTACTTTATAAATACTACTACTACAAGTCCCTGTTTAATAATAAGCCTGAACTTTGTGAGCTTAAGCCCCTTTGTGTGGAGTGGAGATGATTTAAAGCCCTCACTGATCTGACCTCATCGTCATGGTGATAAAACATCCCATTGTTTTTGTGGGTGCTGGTTTGGGCGGATTACACATTTGGGTTACAGCTCCTTCTGTTGTTGGCTCGGCACAAAACACGAGCGTTTGGCTCCCAGTTGTGGCTCCCAGTGTCGGCTCCTTGGGAACACTGTAAAATCTACCAATTTAAATGATCGAATTTCAGGAAGTTAAGAGAGAAGCGTTTTTAGGTCTAAACTTTATATTTACATTATTTATTTATTTTTTTTTTATTGTTTCCAGATATATTTGAAATTTTGTACAACTAGAATGATCTGCCAGTGTTGTAAAAATGTTTAGAAACTTGATATAAAATGTATTATCATTATTATTATTATTATAAAAATACATTCTTATTTATTATTTTTTTTATTTATTTATTTTATTTTTTTTACTTCATTTGGCAATTTTTAATTTCAAACTAAAATGTTGAAATCAGTGTAAACCTGTGACCTTTAACCCCATTGAGAAGTTAAAGCAGCTGTTGAACTTAAATGTTTTTAGATCATTAGATTATTTGGGGTTTTAAAATTGTTCTAAGATATATTTTTAATTTAATAAAACCAAAATAATCTGCCAGTGTTGTAAAATAAAAAATAAAAAATATATATATTTTGACGGGGAGCTGTAAAATGGCTGCATGATTTGAAACACCAACCTAATGAAAACAAAATATGAAATTCTTGCCTTTTTTTTAATTTTTATTTTTTTACTCCTTTTGGCAATTATTAATATATATATAATATAAAACTTATATATAAATTATATATATATATAAATTTTATATTATATATATATTAATTTTATGTGTGTGTGTGTGTGTGTATATATATATATATATATATATATATATATATATATATATATATATATATATATATATATATATATATATAATTTTTTTAAAATTAATTAATTAATTAATTTTCAAATTAATAACCAGCGTAAACCTGACCTCTCAGCGTTTGCCCACTGATCCGAGGGTTGCCGGTTCAAAACCTGCTCTTAACATAAACATCATTGTTCGAGTGATCAGATCCACTGACCCACAGGTCGGCGGTGCAATTCTAGCTCCCAAAGATGAACGCTGTTGTTGTGTCCTTGGGCAAGACACTTAACCACCTTACGCCAGGTGTCTGTGTACACTGTTGTATGAATGTGTGTGTGAATGGGTGAATGGTTCCTTTAAAGTGCTTTGAGCCTTGAATGTGGAAAATTGCAGTATACTAAAAAAAACAAAATCTCGAAAGACAAGACTGAATTTTCAACTTAAATTCATAAAATGTTTTAACCTTTCAGCTAAAAACTATTTAAATGAGTCAGAAATATTAAAAGTATTGAAAAACTCCCTGTAAACTGAATAAATGAGATATAAACGGGTCTAAGCAGTGTTCAGTGTTTAGTGTTTAGTGTTGTGTGTTTAGTGTTGTGTGTTTAGTGTTGTGTGTTTAGTGTTGTGTGTTTAGTGTTCAGTGTTTAGTGTTGTGTGTTTAGTGTTGTGTGTTTAGTGTTGTGTGTGGGGCTGATCACAGTTATTCTAGTTTTGTTCCTCTCTGTGCGATCATGCTGCCAGCACCCCCAACTCTCTCTCCTCTCGTCTCTTCCTCTCTCCTCCCCTCTCCTCTCTTCTCTCTCTTTAAGTCAGTAGTTTGTGTGTGTTTATATTCTGACTATCTGAACTGTATGAAGTGCACCAACAGTTACACTGCAGCCACACTCCTCGTTTAACGCTCTAAATGTTATTTCAACAGTAAATCCTTCAATCCTTCCTCCTTTTCTCTCCTCTCTGCCTCTACTCCTCCTCTTCTCTTACCCCCTCTCTCTCCCTCCCTCCTCCCCTTTCTCCTCTCTCCCTTATCTTCCCCTCTTCACTTCTCTCTACCTCTACCTCCTCTTCTTTTCTTCTCCCACAACCCTCTTTCCCCATATTCCTCCCATTCTCCCTCCTCCCCTCTCTTTCTTCACATCTCTTTTCCTCTCCCTTTTACCTTCCCCTCTTCACTTTTCTCTCTACCCCTCCCCTTTCCTCCCTCTTCTCCCTTTCCCTCTTTCTTCCCCCTCTTTTCTGCGCTTCTCCTTTTCTCCCCTCTCTCTTCTCTTCTCCAGCCTCTCTCACCCTCTCTCCTTCCTCCATCTCTCTCCCTCTCTTTCCACCCCCTCTCCTCTCCACTTTACTCTGCACCCCCCTCCCATTTCCCCCCCGTCCTTTCTCTTCTCCTACTTTCCTCTACCCTCTCCCCGTTTCTTCTATCCCTCCCTCTCCTCTCCTCCTTCTTCCACCCCTCCCTCTCTCCCTCTCTCTGTATTTATGCGTGAGGAGGGGGGCTGTGAGCGTCCTGTGGAGCGGAGGACAGCAGGTGCCTTCGGAGCTGCTCATTAAACTGGGAGCAGCTGGGCCTGATACTAAGGAAACCACTTGATACTCGATACCGATACCGATTCCACAATGATAATAAAAACACTGTTTCTTTAGACGATATATAGTGTGATTTTCAAGCACTTAGAAGAAGAGGAAGTGGAGGGAGAGAGGAGTAAAGACGAGAGGAAAGAGAAGATGAGATGAGAGGGAGAGAAGGAAGAGGAGGAGAGAGAAAGGGGAGGGATAGAGTCTATGTGTCTTATACTTGTTCTGATACAGCTCAAGTTTATTCTGTAGATTTTCAGGAAAGGGTATGGGGAATGGGACTTTTTTGATATCGATACCCGCCCAAACAAGTATCTAGTTTCGATACCAGTTTGAGTATTGATTCGTGTCTGATTTTCGATACTTTTGCCAGCGCGACAGCAGTGAGACTCACATGAAACGGCTTTGTCTCACACACACACTCAGGTCATGGTCAGGGCTGATGAATGAATGACCACATATTTCTAAACCTGAATGAGAAATGAAAATACAAACTAATTAAAAAGTAAAAACATGTGTCTGCTCTTAAATAAATGACACTGGAGCTTCGGTCGTCACAGCCTTCACCTCAGAGCAGCGCAACTCAAACATTTAAGCTCTGACGGAAAATGAAACGCCTTTTGATCATTTGAATCAGACTGTCCAATTTAAAAACGCCGTGGACTTTTTCCATATTCACTGTTTAAAGATGAAGTATTTTGCTAAATAGATGTTTTTGTATCTTTCTCCCGTGTTGTAACGCTGTTCCTCATCAAAAACACGTCTGAAGAGGTTTTAGATGTCATCCATGTTTGAGTTATCTAGAGATCTCTCCCAGGTCCTATACAAATCCTCCTTACAGTTAGCAGTACGAGACTGTACGAGGCTCCGCCCACAAGCCTACATCACCCACGCTCCCACACGACAATTCTCCATAAATCTACAAAAACATAACACAAAACTGTACACAGCAACTTGACAAACCTGATGTGATGTGCAGTAGTTTCATTAGTGGGATGAGGCTGATTGTGTTGTGATAGAGCTCTGAAGGGGAAGTGACTTAGCACAGAGAGCAAAGGGAGAGGGAGACTCAGCAAAAATGAAATATAGCATTTTCAAAACAATAAAAGAAAACACGGTGATATAGATATGTTATGTGTTACAGTTAATACCCCATAGGAGGTAAATACCCCCTCTTTAATACCCCATAAGAGGTAAATACCCCCTCTTTAATACCCCATAGGAGGTAAATACCCCCTCTTTATTTGCATGATATATTTTGCAGTGTTTAGGTCTCACTTTAGTCTAGTTGTAATCACACTGAGGACTTTTTAAATCAGATGCCCTATTTCCTGAGGCGGAGGAGTACAGCTGGCCCCTTAATACTGTTACAAACCCGTGTGTAATCTAACTGTGGTGCTATTACCAGTGCTGTGTCCCTGTGTAAGCAGCTCAACATAATGGACTTACCCCGATCCAGAGTTTGGGGGGTGTTTGTCACTTTGGATTTTAATGTTTGGAATTTACATAAAAGATAAAGAAAAAGCTCACTCTCTCAAATGTACACTGTGAAAATATATGAAACATGCCTGAGGACAGATTTAAGTTTTAGGAAATAAGTAGTTTGAATTAAGTGTTTAGACCTGGTCTGGTCCCACTTTAGACCTGGTTTAGTCCTACTTGGTTCTGGTTGTAGTTTAAACCTTGTTCAGGTCCTGGTCTAGTTCTGGTTTAGTCCTGGTTCAGTTCTGGTTCAGTCCTGGTTCAGTCCTGGTTCAGTCCTGGTTCAGTCCTGGTTCAGTTCTGGTTCAGTCCTGGTTTAGTCCTGGTTCAGTTCTGGTTTAGTCCTGGTTCAATTCTGGTTCAGTTCTGGTTCAGTCCTGGTTCAGTCCTGGTTCAGTCCTGGTTCAGTTCTGGTTTAGTCCTGGTTCAGTTCTGGTTTAGAAACATAAGCCATTACTTTTCCTCATTAAACTTTTTTTTTTTTTTTTTTTTTTTGGCAAATGACAAAATTGACTCAAAATAAGATAAAAATGTAAATGTTTTTTTTTTTTTTGGTAGTTTTTTTTTTTTTTTTTTTTTTTTTAAATTTTAATTTTGTACAGTTATTTTTTTCTCAAAAATTCAACTTAAAATCTAACTGTTGTGTTTTGGAGATTTGGTTCCTCATTTCCATTCCTCAATTTTCTCTTGATAAACTTAAAATGATTAAAAACCAGAGCGACAGATTCATAATTCTGAACAAGTAAAAACAGCTGAAAACACGACACAAAAACACACAGAAACTGCACTGTTTTTTTTACAGTGCAGTTTCTTCTTCTCTCAAAACCTCGAGTAGAAAAACTCCTGGCAGCGATGCATCTTTTTAATCCTTTTCATTTTGCATTCATCCCCCGTTCCCCCTCCCTCCTCCATCTCTCCATCTCTCCCTCCTCCTCCTCTTTGGTCTCTTTATATGAATCCTCCCCCTCGTTTCTCGTTCTCTCTTTTTCCCGCTCCGGCCTTATTGTTTCTCCTCTGGTTTTTCACAAATGTTTGAGATGGGTTTGATCAAAAGAACTCACCGTTTCACTCAACTCTCTTCTGTTTCTCTCTTTTCGTTTTCGCCTCAAACTAAAAAAACAACGACTCAGAACCATCACAAGAGTTTCATTAATTTACTCAAACTCAGATCGTTGTGACATCGGGGTCTGAGTGAGTCGACTGTAGATTTAAAAGCTGTATTTATAAGACTGTACTTTTTTTTTTTTTTTTTTTTTTTCTTTTTTTTTATGTATAAGTTTCCCAAAAAAAATTCCAAAGTTAAGTCATTTTTGTAAATATTTGGTGAAAATAGTTTTGGTTTAAAAATATAACTTTTTTTGCAGTGTAGACAACAAAATGGCAGACGGCCCGTTTGATAAGAGGGTCTCCACTCCTCCTCCCATCCACACCTCATTTTGATCTCTCTCTTTATCTTCCTTCTGCTCGTTGTCTAGTTTGTCTCTCCTCTCCCTTTTCCTACTTATCTTTCTCCCTCTCTGCATCGTTCTCTCCCTCTCCCCTCCTCTGTTTCCCTCTTTTCCTCCCTCTTTCCACTTATCTTTCTCTCGCTGTTGCTTGCCTCTTCTTCTTTCCTCCTCTCTCTCTCTTTTGTGTTCCCCCTCTCTTCACCCTCTCCTCTTTTGTCTTCCCTCTCTTCACCCTCATCTCTTTTCCCCTCCCTTTCTTTTCCGCTCCCACTCTTTCCCCCCTCAATTCCCCTCTTCACCTTCTCCTCTTTTCCCTTCTCTCTCTTTTCCCCTCTCCTCTTTTGCCGTAACTCTCTTCATCCTCTCCACTTTTGCTCCCCTCTCTCTTCTCCTACCTCTCTTTCCCCTTTTTTTCTGCTCCTTCTCTTTTCCCCTCTATTCCTCCCTTCACCCTCTCCCCTTTCCCCCTCTCCTCTTTTGTCCCCCTTCTCTTCACCCTCTCCTTTTTTGTCCCCCCTTTCTCTTCTCCTCCTCCCTCTGTTTTATCCTCCCTCTCTTCACCCTGTCCTCTTTTCTTCTCCCTCTCTTTTCTCCTCTCTCTCTTTTGCCCGTACAGTTCACCAAAGCCGAGCCAAGCACTCTCTGAAATGCTTGTTTATCAACTTTACACTCTTCCTCCTCCTCCTCTTCCTCCTGAAACTCATTACCCAGCACTCTCTCTCTCTCACCCTCTCTCCCGTTCTCTCCTCTCTCTCTCTCTCTGTCCATTTTTCTCTCTCTCATCTCTTTCTGCCTCCTCTGACTTTTTTTTCAAACTGTAGTCGACTGAATGTGGAGCTGTCAGATCTGAGCGTCAGCTAAAACAACGCCAAAGTACAACAAGCCAGTGTCCTGGTTTAGTCCTGGTTTAGTCCTGGTTTAGTCCTGGTTTAGTCCTGGTTTAGTCCTGGTTTAGTCCTGGTTTAGACCTGGTTTAGACCTGGTTTAGTCCTGGTTTAGTCCTGGTTTAGACCTGGTTTAGTCCTGGTTTAGTCCCGGTTTAGTCTTGGTTTAGACCTGGTTTAGTCCTGGTTTAGACCTGGTTTAGTCCTGGTTTAGTCCCGGTTTAGTCTTGGTTTAGACCTGGTTTAGTCCTGGTTTAGACCTGGCTTGAAACCCCTGATTAAGTGGTTCTTTCAGGCTCTGGCTTAGTCTCGGTTCAGTCCTGGTTTTAATCCTGCTTTAGACTTTTAGCTTGAAACTGAAAAAAACATGTTGAAACTAGTCCTCACTGTGAGCGGGCTTGCATCTCCATAGACCTGACTTGCATTTAGACTCAAGGAGAAAATGTAATGTTGTTACTTTGGGTATAATATTTCACAGAATGGCATTAAACCATAGACTGTTTATGTAAATGGACATAGGCTCCATCGAATCTGGCTCCAATTCAGTTTCTATTGAAAAACTGTGGCCCCTCTGTGACGTCACACTCACTTAATCAACTTCATTATCAGACTATGAGACTATACATATGTCGTATCTATGTCCATGGAGAATGCTCCAAAGTGTGACTTTCTATTTGCATGGAATCGTGCAAGAAAGTTGCACACTGTAGCTTTAAACTCTGCCTTCATCTCATTTCTGTCTTACCAGCGTGTTGTTTTTGGAGTGCTCATCTTGGGTTCACTCTGCGGTCGGCGCTGTGCTAGCTTCATCACGTTATAATCTGGTACCTTTGAAATCCTCAGATGTGAACAGTGTGTCTTTAAACGAGCGGCGCACACGGCGGCTCGCTCGCGGAGCCGCAGAGGCCAGGGCCGCTCTACACAAACCTGTATTCAGACTCGCCTGAGACGTTGTCGTTCAGGTTCATTAATTTACATATTTTGGTGTCGTTTGAATCGTTTTATTTGGTTTTTTCTCATGGTTTGGGTTTGAAAAGCGACAGGTCTGAGAGCGATGACCCCGATGACCCCAACATGCAGATTTAAGGTCGTAGGAACAGAAGATTTATGAAATGAGCTTGTACAAAATTAAAGGACTGGACTTGTTTAGACCTGGTTTAGACCTGGTTTAGTCCTGCTTTAAACCTGGTTTAAACCTGGTTTAGACCTAGTTTAGTCCTGGTTTAGTCCTGGTTCAGTCCTGGTTTAGTCCTGATCCTGGTTTTAGGTGAATCATGTTCCTTTTTGTAAATGTAAAAATCCCAGACTCAGGAGACTCAGAATGTTCTGAAAGTGGAGCTGGAGGCGTCAGAAAAACACGAACTCTGAGTGAACCAGGACTGCACTGTACAAAATAAGACCCAAACTGTAGAACACATCTCACCTGAGTGAACCACGACTGGGACTGCACTGTACAAAATAAGCTCTAGCACAATACAAACTGTACAAATCTAACGCTGAACTATATAAGACTACACTGTAAAAATATAAGACCCAAATCTGCACTGCAAAATATATCTGTGCTCCCCTGCAGCTGCAAACAAGATGAACCTGAAAAACTAAAACTGTAAAAACAGATCTGCTCTAAACCCATAATGCACTGTAAAAAAAGGACAGCAGGCTCCCAAGACTGCACTGTAAAAATATCTGCAATAAACCCCAATACACACTGTAAAAGTATTCACAAAAGTCTTTTGATAAGAAATCCTATCACAGAATCTTTATGACAAGGTTTAGTCACTTGTTCAGTCCTGGTTTAGTCCTGGTTTAGTCTTTGTTCAGTCCTGGTTTACTCCTGGTTTAGTCCTGGTTTAGTCCTGGTTTAGTCTTGGTTTACTCCTGGTTTAGTCCTGGTTTAGTCCTGGTTTAGTCCTGGTTTAGTCCTGGTTTAGTCCTGGTTTAGTCTTGGTTTAGTCCTGGTTTAGTCCTGGTTTAGTCCTGGTTTAGTCTTGGTTTACTCCTGGTTTAGTCCTGGTTCAGTCCTGGTTTAGATATAGTTTAGTTCTGTGCAATGGAAAAAGTATTTGAATGGAAATCCTATCACAAAATCTTAAAACCTAAAAAGTTTGAATTAAAACAATTTTTCCTCATGAATATTGTGCTTTTGGATTTTCCAAAGCCAAAGATAAAACTGTGATGAGAGGGATATGATGTATGGGTATATGATGGAGCATTATTTACTGACCATACTCCTCCTCCCCCCTCTTTCTCTCCTTTTTCTCTTCACTTTACCATCCCCCATTCCTCGCTCCAAAGGTTGATCAAAATGCACAGATTTGATTGATTTTAAAAGCAGAATGACAGGCCTCAGCTGCTCAGAGCTGAGTCCGAGGGAAGACTCTTAATGAAGGGGGGTAGACCTGGTTTAGATCTGGTTTAGATGTGGTTTAGACCCAGTTTAGACCTGATGTAGGCCTGGTTTAGATCTGGTTTAGACCTGATGGTGACCTGTTTTAAGCCCGGTTTAGACCTGGTTAAGAGCTGGTTTAGAAATGGTTTAGACCTGGTTCAGTCCTGGTTTAGACACACAACACAAATGAGAGAGTCATGTGAGGCTTATTCTGCTTTCTGACTGGATAATTGTTCTTCTTCTTCTTTTGTCATATATGTTTGTTTTTGTGTGATACGGCCGGAGAGTGGACTTTGTCTCACATTTGTTGTATTTTTTTTGTAGAGAATGAGTTCCGGGGGGAGCTGGTGAGCCAGAGGTGGACCCGAGGGGAGAGACCGAGCACACGCTGCCACAGTGCCAGACTGCAGAGCCAGCCGCCAATCATGGTAAGCCCCGCCCCCCGCTGTCAAATACATACAAACATATATCCACCCTTTAGACTTGGTGTAGTCCTGGTTCAGTCCTGGTGTAGTCCTGGTTTAGTTCTGGTTTAGTCCTGCTTTAGTCCTGGTTCAGTTCTGGTTTAGTCCTGGTTTAGTCCTGGTTCAGTCCTTGACAGAGCCCTCACGTCAGGCCTCCCAGAGACTGCAGGATCAGCTGCCAATCAAAATGAGTGACAGCCCTGGCCCCGCCCTCCCCTGTACTCCTGGATTATAACTGGTTTAGACCGGATGTAGGCCTGATTTAGTCCAGTTTATGAGATACCTAAAATCTTGAACTTAGTCCTGGTGTAGTCCTGGTCTGGTCTGGATCTTGAGTTTTAGTTTAGAACTCATGGTTTAAAAGGTTCAGGACCATTTAACTCTTGTTTTAGTCCTTGGTTTAGTCCTCTCCCATCTTCTCCTTCTCTTCCCTCTCTCTTTTCCCTCTCTTTCCTTTTTTTCTTCCCTCTCACCTCTCTCTCCCTTTCTCCTCTCTCTCCCTCTGTCTCTTCTCCGTCTTCCCTCTCTGCTCCCTCCCACACTCTTCCATCGCTTTCCTTTTCTTCCCTCTCTCATCTCTCTCCCTCTCTCCTCTCTCTCCTTCTTCCTCCTCCCTCTTCCCTCTCTTCTTTCTCTCTTCACTCAGCTGTTTCTTTGCTGACTCCACTTTGTATTTTAACACAATAAAATCATCCACTCTTCATTTTGTCCTTGGTGTATCTCTCTCTCTCTCCCTCTCTCTTTCCTCTCCTCCGTCACAATAAAGCCCTGTTCTTTTGTTCACTTCCATATCAGGTCTGTGGAATAGCCCTGTTTACAGTGATAGCAGTGTAAATCCCTTTGTCCAGCTCTGTTCTATTCAAACACTGTACACACACTTCTTCTATTGGCAGTGGCAGAGTGGTTCGCCCTTTCACCACTTAGCGATAAGGTTTCAGGTTTGTTTATTTATAGTTCTCAGGGTGAGTCCTGGTTTAGACCCGGTTTAGACCTGGTTTAGACCTGTTTTAGACCCATTCTAGTCCTGGTCTAGCCCTGATTGAGTCTTGGTTTAGTCTTGGGTTAGTCCTCATCTAGTCCTTGTTTAGTCCTGTTTTAATCCCATTTTAGTCCTGTTTTAGTCCTGTTTTAGTTCTGCTTTAGTCTTGGTTTAGTCTTGGTTTAATCCTGTTTTAGTCCTGGTTTAGTCCTGGTTTAGTCCTGGTTTAGTCCTGGTTTAGTCCTGGTTTAGTCCTGCTTTAGTCCTGGTTTAGTCCTGGTTTAGTCCTGCTTTAGTCCTGCTTTAGTCCTGGTTTAGTCCTGGTTTAGTCCTGGTTTAGTCCTGGTTTAGTCCTGTTTTAGTCCTGGTTTAGTCCTGTTTTAGTCCTGTTTAAGTCCTGCTTTAGTCCTGTTTTAGTCCTGTTTTAGTTCTGCTTTAGTCCTGTTTTAGTCCTATTTTAGTCCTATTTTAGTCCTGTTTTAGTCCTGTTTTAGTCCTGTTTTAGTCCTATTTTAGTCCTGTTTTAGTCCTGTTTTAGTCCTGTTTTAGTTCTGCTTTAGTCTTGGTTTAGTCTTGGTTTAATCCTGTTTTAGTCCTGGTTTAGTCCTGGTTTAGTCCTGGTTTAGTCCTGGTTTAGTCCTGGTTTAGTCCTGCTTTAGTCCTGGTTTAGTCCTGGTTTAGTCCTGCTTTAGTCCTGCTTTAGTCCTGGTTTAGTCCTGGTTTAGTCCTGCTTTAGTCCTGCTTTAGTCCTGGTTTAGTCCTGCTTTAGTCCTGTTTTAGTCCTGCTTTAGTCCTGTTTTAGTCCTATTTTAGTCCTGTTTTAGTCCTGGTTTAGTCCTGGTTTAGTCCTGTTTAAGTCCTGCTTTAGTCCTGTTTTAGTCCTGTTTTAGTTCTGCTTTAGTCCTGCTTTAGTCCTGTTTTAGTCCTATTTTAGTCCTGTTTTAGTCCTGGTTTAGTCCTGGTTTAGTCCTGGTTTAGTCCTGTTTTAGTCCTGTTTTAGTCCTGTTTTAGTCCTGTTTTAGTCCTGTTTTAGTCCTGCTTTAGTCCTGGTTTAGTCCTGTTTTAGTTCTGGTTTAGTCCTGTTTTAGTCCTGTTTAAGTCCTGCTTTAGTCCTGGTTTAGTCCTGGTTTAGTCCTGGTTTAGTCCTGCTTTAGTCCTGGTTTAGTCCTGGTTTAGTCCTGGTTTAGTCCTGTTTTAGTCCTGTTTTAGTCCTGGTTTAGTCCTGTTTTAGTCCTGGTTTAGTCCTGGTTTAGTCCTGGTTTAGTCCTTTTAACCCTGTATGCTCTAACAAAGACACTTGCGGCCTTGGCAGAGTGGCAGATTGGGGTGAGGAGGGTGAGTTCGGGGTGAGGGGGGTGAGGGATCAGAGCTGCGTCCTGGGCGTGTCTCTGTGTGTATCTGAGGTTGGGGGTTGAATTCCCGAGAGCACAGTAAAAGCATCTCACCTCCCCCACGATGCTCCGCTCCGCCATGAGATGACTTTTATTGATCGGTTTGATCTCTCTTGCCGCGGGAGACGAGGGGGAGCATCACTACATGAAGAATCACATTTTGATTTCACATTCAGATCAACAGAGTAAACAGGAAGTACTAAGACAATGTACACGCAGGTGAAAGTGTCCTGCTCAAATACGAGTCCATACTCAAACTAGTATCGAAACTAGATACTCATTTGTGCAGGTATTGACTGATTTATTATCACCGTGGAGCTGGAGTCAGTATCGAGTATTTCATAGTATTGACATCGCCAATAACAGCATTAGAAAGTGTATTTGAGCATCATAACTCCTCACAGAACAAAACATAAAATGTTTTAAATTCTGTCTTTAAACCAGTGAATCACGAAAGACACAATAAACTGAACGTGCCACATTTAAGAGACAAAAGAATTATGTCCAACTGCAAATAACTGCCCTCTCCCTCTATCCTCCTTCTCTCCCCTCTCCCCCTCCTCTCCTCCTCCCCTCTCCTCCTCCTCTCCTCCTCCCCTCTCCTCCTCCTCTCCTCACTCCTCTCCCTCTCTCCCTCTCCTCTTCTCCCTCTCCTCTCTCCCCCTCCTCTCCTCTCTCCCCCTCCTCTCCTCTTCTCCTCTTCCCCTCTCTTCCCTCTCCTCTCCTCCCTCTCCTCCTCCCCTCTCCTCCCTCTCCACTCCTTCTCTCCCTCTCCTCTTCTCCCTCTCTTCTCTCCCCTTCCCCTCCTCTTCTCTTCTCCTCTCCTCCTCTCTTCCCTCTCCCTCTTTCTCTCTCCTCCCTCTTCTCCCTCTCATCTCTCCCCCTCCTCCCCTCTCCTCCTCGTCTCCTCCCTCTCCTCTCCTGCTTTCCCTCTCCTCTTCTCCCTCTCTTCTCTGCCCCTTCTCTTCTCCTCTCCTCCTCTCTTCCCTCTCCCTCTTTCTCTCTCCTCCCTCTCCTCTCCCTCTCCTCTCCCTCTCCTCTTCTCCCTCTCTTCTCTTCCCCTCCTCTCCTCTTCTCATCTCCTCCTCTCTTCCCTCTCCCTCTTTCTCTCTCCTCCCTCTTCCTCTTTCCCTCTCCTCCCTCTCCCTCTTTCTCCTCCCTCTCCCTCTTTCTCTCTCCTCCCTCTCCTCTCCCTCTCCTCTTCTCCCTCTCTTCTCTTCCCCTCCTCTCCTCTTCTCTTCTCATCTCCTCCTCTCTTCCCTCTCCCTCTTTCTCTCTCCTCCCTCTTCCTCTTTCCCTCTCCTCTCCCTCTCCTATTCTCCCTCTGTTCTCTCCCCCTCCTCTCCTCTCCTCCTCCCCTCTCCTCCTCTCCTCCCTCTTTACTCATGCGTGTGTACTCATGTTATAAATAATGAATCTAAACTGATGGTATCACTGAGCTCGTGCTGCGCTGGGATCCAACATGGCCGCCGCCGCTCGGGCTGATGTGCGGGGCCAGTTTTACGCATGTCTCTGTGTTTGCTTTTCCAACTGATACTGCTGCTGCTACTACTACTACTACTACTACTACTACTACTACTACTACTACTACTACTACTACTACTACTACTACTACTACTACTAGAAGTCCTTTAGATTGTTATTTTAGTGTTAAATAATTAAATAAAAAAGGTGACATATATGTTTAAGAGGTTAGTATTTCATCCGTGTGAGTGTAGTACTTGTACTATAGTACTCATTATACTGTTACATAAATCAGCCTTTGTTTACGAGGATTGGGCCTGTTTGAAATTCCACCTCCTCTTTGTTTCTCTCCTTCTTATAAATATGAAAATGCAAAAGAAATGCGAACGTGACATTTATGTTTGAACAGGGGAGGGAGGGAAGGACAGAGGGGGAAGGGTAAGGAGAGAGGGAGGTGGGAAGAAAGGGGGAAGAGAGAGAGAGAAGGAGGGAGGAGGGTTGGGGGAGGGGTGAAGCAGAGAGAGAGAGAAAGAGAGAGGAGGGAGAGAGGAGGGGAAGGAAAGGGGGGAAGGGGAAGAGGGGAAAGAAGAGGGAGGGCAGAGAGGAGAAGGGAAGGAGGAAAGAGTGGGGTGATGGTCAAGGGAGGAGATGGAGCAGGTGAGGGAGGGGGTGATGATCGGGCGAGGAACCAGGGAGGGGGAGGGGTGACCTTCTAAGTGATGTCATCGCCTCTGGACACTCATTTACATAAGACGCTCTGACCAAAGACCCTCAGATCTGATCACACGTTTCCTCCTCCACCTGTGACACGAGGACGGTCCCTGGTTCAGAGGGATTCAGAAACTTGGCGGTCATGGAGCTGAAACCAATTTGATTAGAAAAAAGCTTTCATTATTATTATTATTGTTGCCTCGATGATCCGTTTAATTCTCATAATTAAGTAAAACCACATGAAACGCACGGAACCACTGCAGCTTTTGTTTCCACATGACTCCTGCATAGCTCTTTCTGCGCTGCTCCGACTGCGTAGCTCCAACTGCACAGCTCCAACTGCGCAGCTCCAACAGCACAGCTCCAACTTCACAGATAGGAACTTTTATCTGAGAAGTGGAAAATTTTGAGATTTAAAAGTCAAATTCATCCACAGAAGTTGTATCTGCCTTGAAGACTGTGGCCTGTTTACCCCGCAGCCCCGCGTACTCTTCATGTAAAGTTCTGTTTACCCCCAGCCCCGCGTACTCTTCATGTAAAGTTCTGTTTACCCCCAGCCCCGCGTACTCTTCATGTAAAGTTCTGTTTACCCCGCAGCCCCGCGTACTCTTCATGTAAAGTTCTGTTTACCCCCAGCCCCGCGTACTCTTCATGTAAAGTTCTGTTTACCCCCAGCCCCGCGTACTCTTCATGTAAAGTTCTGTTTACCCCCAGCCCCGCGTACTCTTCATGTAAAGTTCTGTTTACCCCCAGCCCCGCGTACTCTTCATGTAAAGTTCTGTTTACCCCCAGCCCCGCGTACTCTTCATGTAAAGTTCTGTTTACCCCCAGCCCCGCGTACTCTTCATGTAAAGTTCTGTTTACCCCCAGCCCCGCGTACTCCTCATGTAAAGTTCTGTTTACCCCCAGCCCCGCGTACTCTTCATGTAAAGTTCTGTTTACCCCCAGCCCCGCGTACTCTTCATGTAAAGTTCTGTTTACCCCCAGCCCCGCGTACTCTTCATGTAAAGTTCTGAACTGAAGCCACTGAAGGAGCCGTGGTCCTTTTGAAGCAATTGTGAAGATCAGGTGCATCCGATCGGCTCATGTGACTCTGTTCCACTCATTTAACGAGACACAAAAAGATGAGCTTTACCTTTTAAACCTGCGTCGCCATGGTTACGCAAACATGAAAGCACAGCCCCTTTCAGCGCTCACCATGTAAAAGGAAGGATATGTGCAAAAGAGTACACAGGAGCATGCACGGAGGAGTGTGCACGTGCACGGAGGACAGTGCACGTGTGCGCTGGTTACTATTAAACATATTAAGAGCTCATCATCATCATTTTCTCTAATTTGCAGCTTTTGATTCATAAACTTTTTTTCTCAAAATGAAAAAGCTGCAAAAGTAAAAACGATCATCTTTAGAAGTGACTCAACAACTTTGTACTTCACATGATTTTAAGCATCATGAAAGCAACAACTAAATACTATGACTAATACTACTACTGCTAATATTACTACTACTACTACTGCTGCTACTACTATTACTACTGTTGCTACTGCTACTAATACTACTACTATTACTACTACTACTACTGCTACTACTGGTACTACTACTAATATTAACTAACTACTACCACTACTCCCATTACTACTGCTACTACTACCATGCAATACAATTTGGAAATATTATACACATCATAAAGGTCACTCTGAGGTCACAGGAAGTCACAGGAAGTCACAGGAGGTCACAGGAGGTCACAGGAGGTCACAGGAGGTCACAGGAGGTCATGTGACTAAAACGATTCAAAGAACAGTCTGCACCTGTAGCTGTTTCTAAACAAACTCATGAATGAAGCAGAGGACAAACCAGGGCTCTTATCCTCCTTCCCTCTCTCAATCCGTGCCTATCTCCCTTCTCCCCCCTCCTTCCTCTTTCCTCCCTCCCTCTTTCCCTTCTTTTCATAAGTAGGCTATTGCTGTTATCTTCGCCCCCTCTCCTCCCTCCCTTCTTTTCAAGTGCAGTCTTCTTCTCCTCTCCCCCCTCCTTCCCTCCTTCCCATCTTTTCACAAGCAGTCTTCTTCTCCTCCCTCTTTTATCCCTCGCATCTTCCCTTCTTTTCATGCAAAATCCTCTCCCTTCCCTCCCTCCCTCCCTCCCTCCCTCTTCTCTCTTCTCCTCTGTCTCTCTTCCCTCCCTTTCTCCCTCCTCTCATCCCACACTCCCTTCCTCCTGTTTTTCCTCATTCTCTTCTCCTCCCCTCTCTCCCTTCATCTTTCCCTCTCTCTCTCCCTTCACTCTTCCCTCCTCTCCTCTCTCCCTCTCTCCCTCTTCTCTCTTCTCCTCCGCCCCCCCTCCTCCTCTCCTTCCTCCCTCTTTCCCTCTCCCCCTCTCCCTCCTTCTCTTCTTTTCATTCACACTTAACAGGACGTATCCGGTGCCAGTGGCTGAGGTCTGAAACAGGCTCCTCTGTGTCGCTCCAGATGAGCCACAGAAGCAGCTGAGAGTTTGAGGAGGGCGGCCATTTTGAATGAGGACATTACAAACTTTTTAGATTTATGTTTGTACTGACTTCACCTTCACCTCCTGTCTGTAATTTCTATATATTTCTTCATATTTGATTTTTGATGAAGTCACTCCCCCTTCAGAGCGCTATAACTACAATAATTACAATCAGCGTTAATAAAACTACTGCACATCACATTAGGTTTGTGAAGTTGTAGTGTATTGTTTTGTATCATGTTTTTGTATATGCATGGAGAGTTGTCTTGTGGGAGCATGGGTGACGCAGGCTTGTGGGCGGAGCCTTGTACAGAATCTAACAGCTAAACGTAAGCAGGGTTTGAATAGGGCTCTGGAGAGATCTCTAGATTACTCAAACATGCATGGATCACATCTAAGATATGTTTTTGCTGAGGGAGCAGTGTTAGAACATGGGAGAAAGCTCCAAAAAGTAGATTTTGAATAATACCCCCTCTTTAATTTTAACAACTCACTAGCAATGTTGCACTCCAAAATATTATAATTATAATTTGAATCAAGAAATAATAAAAAATGTCTTTATTTTGACTAGTTTGAATGTATTTACCAATCAACTCTGTTTAATGAGGTTTGCAGCAAGTTACCTGTAAATGCAACATTAATTTTGTCTTATTCAAATCACCAATATTGTAACAAATCAGAAATATGAAATAAACTTATCAAAACTTATCGAAATAAACATTCTGGTTTTGAGACATTTAAGCGAATGTAAAATTTCCTTTTTTGCAGTGCAGGACAGAGAGAATAAAAGAAAGAGGATGAAAAGAAAGAGATGTGTGATTTAAAACAGCCCCGAGTCCAGTAATCAAAGCTAATGGCGCCTTTGTGTCTAAAAAGCATCTGATAGCTTTAGAACAGCGCGCGGCTAAAGCGAAGCTAACTGCAGCGCGTGCGGGTCAATGTGTGTGTGTGTGTGTGTACGGGCTAGGCTAACACTAATGTGTGTGTGTGAGAGTGTGCGTGCGCTAGGCTAATGTGCGCTTGCTAGCCGCTTAACACCTGCTCCTTTGTGAGTTAAAAGGCGCTGGGAGTGGAGCGGGGAAAACACTAGCGCTCATGGTTTTAAAGGCCTTTATTAGCCCGCCGTCGCGTTAGCGCTCGCCCTCTTCACTCTCTCTGCTTTTATTATGATTCTGGTTGTGATTGTCAGCTCCTTTGGCGCGGCTGGGTCCTGACCACAGCGAAAATTACAGGGAAGAGATGGAAAGGCAAACGGAGAGCAAAGCAAAGCACACTGTAAAAAAGACCAAAACATCACTTGAAATTGCTCAGACACTTTGTGTTGTGCCGACAATGGGGTCATTGCCACACTAAAGCCACACTACATAACCCTCCCAGAAAAGGTTAAAATAGAGGTATGTTTTTCATGTTGGTTGTATTTATTGCACTGGAAACTATTGAAAAACCTGGGTCCTTACTCTGAGTGGGCTCGCATCTCCACAAACCTGACTTAGCAGGTTTGCATCTGAAACTTATTTTACTTTTTTCCTGCTGTTTTCCATGGGAATGTTGTTCCTTTGACTATAATATTCCACAGTATGGCATAAAATGTATCTATCTCCATGGAGAATGTTCTGTAGTATGGTTTTAACTTTGTTTCCGTGGCATCATATAGATGACGTGCACCTCCACAAAGTTACACACTGTACCTTTAACATGTGTAAGACTGATTTCATTTATTTTATTTTATTTTTTTTCACATTTTGAGCAGAAGTTGGCAAAAACAGCTCACAGACTCGTCTTCTTCACTGTTCTAACCCCTCGTCCTTGTGTCCTGGTGTGATTTTACAGTGTGGCTCAAACAGGAGACGTTAGCGTGTTTCCTCTGGTGTCTCTGTGTTTCTTAAGAAGCAAATCTGATTCCTCTTTGTGCAGATACCCTTGGACTTTTCAATGGAAACCATCTCATTCACTGGTTTCATAACCATTTTTTTTTTTTTTTTTTTCTATCAAAGAGTGAACGAGCAAGCCTGATATTGACTCTGCCGTCAGTGGAATCTGAACAGTTTAAGAATGTACAAGTTAAATACTGAGGAATAGACCCGATGCTCGATACTGCTCCCGATACCACGATGATAATATACTGTGATTTTTTTCCTGATTATTTAGAAAAGGGTCATTTCTGTCCTGTCAATGGGACTTTTTTAGTGTCAAAACCTGTGAAAAATTTAAATCTAGTTTTGATACTAGTTTTGGTATTTTTGACAAACTGATGGTGAAGTGTCTTGCCCAAGGACACAACAATAGTACACACTGGTTGGGACTGTTGCCCCTAAATATCTTATATCTATTTAATTTATGTATTAAGATATAATTTTGAATAAGTTTAACCTGACTTTCTGACTTGTGTCTGTCTGCAGATGAGTGTGGAAGGTGACGACAAGAGAGCACGCACTCGCTCCAAAGGAATCAGAGGTAAGACTTCAGCGCTTTAAACGGTGAAACAGTCACATTTATACTGGTACCTTGCTGTGACGCCGTGCTGCGGGTGTCCTACATGCATCTCTATGGTGGAATGTTTTCAGCGGGTACCAGGGTGACAGAACACACATATTAGCAAACGCTGTCAGAAAGGTTTTAAGATCATCTGAAAACTCAGGAAAAAATACAAAAGTGATTTAAAGAGCATATTTTCAGGAGCCTGTGATCAATCCGAGCATTCATGGTTCTGTTTAGGAGTTTGATTTTACACAAAAAGGCGAGAGGGACTAACTAAAAATTGTTGGCTAACGATAGTTAGCTTGATATAGTGATGTTATTTTAAATTTAGAGAGATGTGTTTAACAGCACAAATCAGCTCATCTGTTGTAGTTCAGATAAGTCTTTAAGTTCTTTATGGTCAGATTGTGTCAAAGCAAAGCTCAGGTTAAAGTCTAACTTGAGTAACAGAGCTTCAGACAGAGCAGTGCCTCCAGTTAGCATCACACCCAGAGAATGTTGATGACATCAGCTGCAAAGTATCAATAGCACTTTTCCACCTTCAAGTCATTCAAAGCTCTTTATATGAAGGAACCACTCACCCATTCATACACCAGTGTGCACAGACACTGGGGCGAGGGGGGTTAAGTGTCTTGTTCAAGGACACAACAGCAGTGTAAACCTTCGGGTGAGAATTCTACCAGCTGAACTATTGCTGTTGCTATTAATGTTCATATTTCGATTTATGGACACAATGGCAAAATAAAACCCCAGGATCATATAGAGCAGGTTAATACGAACTTTTTAGACCAAAATGACAAGTCTGACAGCAGCAGTTACAGACGGAGGGGACACAGCGTTTCATTGTAAAGTGAATTAGAGCCAGAGTCGATAGCAGGTTAGCTATGTCCATTTATATGTTCAGTCGTTAAATCATTCGAAAATCATTCTCATTTGAAAAGCAGAGAGCAGAGCCACACTTCAGAGCGTCCAGGCTCCTCCCGCTTCAGTCCACATGACGAAACTCACAGAAACACTGACACATGAGCACACAAACTCACACGTGTTTACTTCAGTTTGTTTAGGGTCAGTTTAAAAGAAATAATGTGATTCTGGTCAAAGTTCACATTTTAAACACGTCCAGAAGAACTGACAAAAAGACTGAAATATGAACTGACAAAATAAAACAAGAATCACATCAGAACATGTTTGTACAGAGGTAAACTACAGGGAGGGCATCTGACACACTAGAGGGCACCTGACACTGGGACATTTCAGAACAGATCTAAACTAAAGGGTTAGTAGTTTTTATGCAGAATAAGACCTCATGGAGACACAGGGAGGGCATCTGACACACAGTTTGCTCAAATATATGGGGTGAAAAACAGGTACAGCTACTTTAACATTGATAAATCCATTGTAGATTTTGTTCAAATGAAAATGTCTCTGTCCCAGCGCTAACACTCACTATGCTAACACACGCTATGCTAACACAGCCTGCGCTAACAGCATTTGTTTATGAATATGAGGTGATTTATGACTTGGAGCTAATTACGATAAGTCTCTGGCTGAAAAAGTGCGATTTTTCACTGCCGACTGCAGTTTGGGTTTTAAATTCATTTTGTCCAATTATGAAAGAGAAAGTGACGCCGTTCATCACGTTTAGAGCTGAGGCGGCGTTTGGACAAGCCGCTGAGCTCAGACTTTTGGGGCTTTGTGTGTTTGTGCAGAGGCATTTTCACACACTCTTTACACTGTAGAAAACAGCTACAGTATTAAAGGCACATTACATTTTTGAGTAGATTTAACTTACATCATTTACTCATTGCAAAATTGTGCAAAGTTTAACAAATACATATGTTGAAAGTCAAAAACATCTTTAAACCAAACATGATCTTATTGTGAAGTGGAAATATAATTCAGGACAGTGGCTCAGTTGGTGGTGTGTGTCGTTTAAACATCATTGGTTGAGCAGTCAGATCCATTGACTGCACACACAGGTTGGCGGTGTGATTTCAGCTGCCACAGATGAATGCCTGTGTGTTGTGTCCTTGGGCAAGACACTTAACCCCCCTCACCCTCAGTGTACACTGGTGTGTGTGTGTGTGTGTGTGTGTGAATGGGTGAGTGGTTCTTTGATGTAAAGAGCTTTGAGCCTTGAAGGGAGAAAAGCGCAGTATAAAATGTGACCATTTACCAATTCTAAAATAGTCAAAACTTCTAAGAACAATTATAATCTAAATTATATAATATAATATATACAATGTAGATGTTTCATGTTCCTCTTGAATATTTTTTACAGTGTGGTGTAGTACTTTTCCTCCTTGTTAGTCGTAGTACTTTTATGCGGGTGTAGTACTTTTCCTCCTAGTTAGTCGTAGTACTTTTACGCGGGTGTAGTACTTTTGCTCCTTGTTAGTCGTAGTACTTTTACGCGGGTGTAGTACTTTTCCTCCTTGTTAGTCGTAGTACTTTTACGCGGGTGTAGTACTTTTCCTCCTAGTTAGTCGTAGTACTTTTACGCGGGTGTAGTACTTTTGCTCCTTGTTAGTCGTAGTACTTTTACGCGGGTGTAGTACTTACGCGGGTGTATGTACCTTTTGCTCCTTGTTAGTCGTAGTACTTTTACGCGGGTGTAGTACTTTTGCTCCTTGTTAGGTCGTAGTACTTTTACCGTGTGTAGTACTTTTGCTCCTTGTTAGTCGTAGTACTTTTACGCGGGGTGTAGTACTTTTGCTCCTTGTTAGTCGTAGTACTTTTACGCGGGTGTAGTACTTTTGCTCCTTGTTAGTCGTAGTACTTTTACGCGGGTGTAGTACTTTTCCTCCTTGTTCGTCGTAGTACTTTTACGCGGGTGTAGTACTTTTGCTCCTTGTTAGTCGTAGTACTTTTACGCGGGTGTAGTACTTTTGCTCCTTGTTAGTCGTAGTACTTTTACGCGGGTGTAGTACTTTTGCTCCTTGTTAGTCGTAGTACTTTTACGCGGGTGTAGTACTTTGGCTCCTTGTTAGTCGTAGTACTTTTACGCGGGTGTAGTTACTTTTGCTCCTTGTTAGTCGTAGTACTTTTACGCGGGTGTAGTACTTTTCCTCCTTGTTCGTCGTAGTACTTTTACGCGGGTGTAGTACTTTTCCTCCTTGTTAGTCGTAGTACTTTTACGCGGGTGTAGTACTTTTGCTCCTTGTTAGTCGTAGTACTTTTACGCGGGTGTAGTACTTTTGCTCCTTGTTAGTCGTAGTACTTTTACGCGGGTGTAGTACTTTTCCTCCTTGTTCGTCGTAGTACTTTTACGCGGGTGTAGTACTTTTGCTCCTTGTTAGTCGTAGTACTTTTACGCGGGTGTAGTACTTTTGCTCCTTGTTAGTCGTAGTACTTTTACGCGGGTGTAGTACTTTTGCTCCTTGTTAGTCGTAGTACTTTTACGCGGGTGTAGTACTTTTGCTCCTTGTTAGTCGTAGTACTTTTACGCGGGTGTAGTACTTTTGCTCCTTGTTAGTCGTAGTACTTTTACGCGGGTGTAGTACTTTTCCTCCTTGTTCGTCGTAGTACTTTTACGCGGGTGTAGTACTTTTCCTCCTTGTTAGTCGTAGTACTTTTACGCGGGTGTAGTACTTTTCCTCCTTGTTCGTCGTAGTACTTTTACGCGGGTGTAGTACTTTTCCTCCTTGTTAGTCGTAGTACTTTTACGCGGGTGTAGTACTTTTCCTCCTTGTTAGTCGTAGTACTTTTACGCGGGTGTAGTACTTTTCCTCCTTGTTAGTCGTAGTACTTTTACTTGGTCCTGTTGTGATGTTTTGCTCTTGTTCTGATGAGTAGGTGTTGTGTTTATTCTCGCGCCCGTATCACTCAATCAGCATAACCCTGGGTCAGACTCTCTCTCTTCTCTCACTTCTTGTCTCTTCCTCTCTTCTCTCCCTCCCTTCTTTCCTCCTCTTATCTCTCTCCATCTCTCCCTCCTCCCTCTCTCCTCTCTTCCTCTCTCTCCTCCTCTCTCTTATCTCTGCCTTTCTCTCCCTCCTCTCCTCTCATCTCTCATCTCTCTCTCATTCTCTCCCTCCTCTCCTCTTTTCTCTCATCTCTCTCTCATTCTCTCCCTCCTCTCCTCTTTTCTCTCATCTCTCTCTCTTTCTCTCTGGGGATTTTGTGCATTTGTGATTTATTGATCTGTGTTTCTTTTTGCAGTGTGTTTTTAAAGCAGCACTCACCTTTGTTCTCTTCTCTTTCTTCTCCACCTCTCCACCCCCTCTTTCTCCTCTCGCTCTCTCTCGCTCCCTCTTCACTTCTCAACTGTCCACTCCCTCTCCGTTCTCCTCTTTTCTTTCCTCTCCCTCCTCTCTCTCCTTCCTACCCTCTCTCACCTTCTCCAACTATCTCTCTTTTACCTCTCCACCACCCTCTCGCTCCTCTTCCTCTCTTACTCCTTCCCCTCTCCTCTATCTCTCCTCCTTCTCTCCCACCTTGTCTCTCATCTTTCTCCTCTCTTCTTTCCTCCTTTCTCTTTCCTCTCTCTTTTTCCTCTCTTTCACCTCTCCTTATACCCCCTCTCCCCCATCTCTCTTTCTCCCCTGTCCTCCCTCTCTTTCTTTCTTTCTCTCTCTTACAGTGCCTATGGAGCTGGTTGGACAAGAGCTGAGGTAAGTACCAGTACCTCTCTTTTTTCTATTTTCCTCCATCACACATCCCTCTCTCCTTTAGATAAACACAAACATTTGATTTGATTGTGATCCTCCCTCATCTGCGCCCCCCCTGCTGGTCACTGGCGGTTATTGATCGCTCTCAGCTCGTTTTTTATTTCCTGCTTCGAGCAAAAATCATGATCAACCATCTGAGAACAATATGAGAGTAGAAAGTGAAGTCGCACTGTAAAAAAACACTCTAATGATGAGATGAAGCAGCCGGGCGTCAGTCTAGAGCCTTTTATTTATAAACATCCAAGCTTTTTTTTTGTTTTCAGTGCAATAAGAGGTTTTCCAATGGCATGTTTTATTTGCCTAAGCTAAAGGTTTATTTAAAACTTAAAGAGACATTCTGCAAAATCAACTTTTTGCTCCCACACCACAATTCTCCATAAATACACAAAAACATGATACAAAACTGTGCACAGAAACTTGACAAACCTGATGTGATGTGCAGTAGTTTCATCAGTGGGATGCAGCTGATTGTGTTGTGATTGTGCTCTGAAGGGGGAGTGACTTAGCACAGAGAGCAAAGGGAGGGGAGGAAAGTAAAACTTATAAAACATGTTAATACATGGCTGAATCCTACAAGTATCACCGTTTAAAAAAATAAAACGAGAAGGAGGAGAAGGAAGTGCGTACGTCACAGTGGGCGTGTACCGGTGGAGGTGAAAATGGGGGTAGATCAACAAAATGGTGTCTTAAAAGAAGAGATTAAAGATTAAACTCAAACATGAATCGCTCCAAATACAACTTCAGAGGCTCAGTGAGAAGAAACGACTAGAACATGGTTTAAAGTCCAGTTTGCAGAATAGAGTTACAAATCTCTAAACTAAACTCTGAAGTGAAGTCCCTGTTTCTCTAAAGTAAAGTCCTGATTCTCTGAAGCACTCTGTAGATCGGTCTTATCGCTGTGATTAAAATCTGCAGGACGGCGCCGCTTCTCATTTAAAATGCTAATGCCATTTTTAATAAGTGAAATTAGCGAGGGATAATTGGAGTAATAATAATAAAGGCTGAATGCTGCAGGTCGTTATGTTAATGAGAGTCTTCAGGTGTCACGGCAACGGGAAGCACGGCTCACGCACTGTAAAAAAATATATCGCCCGAAGTTAACGTAGCTTTAATTTATCAGATGAAATGCTGTTGTGTTGCCTGAAATGTTCCGCAGTATGGCATTAAACTTAGCAATCTCCATGGAGACAAACAGGAGACTCCATCAAACCAAACAATGCAAACACCTGTAATCGAACAGAGGAAGAATATATGAGTTTATAATTTCATACTGTGGAACATTACAGGTAAAGCAATAACAAGCAGGTGATGACCCTCGACCGGATAAGTTACATAGTGCAGCTTTAATTGAGATAGCCAGAGATAGACATAAATTAAAGCCCTACTCTGTAACATTCCGGGCAAACCAATAACCATGTCCAAGTCATGTCCAAGCCATGTCCAAGTTGTGAGTCAGCTCTGTGGAGAGGGGAGCCCGCTCATAATGATTACACAAATGCTAATATTTGTGCGTATGTGTTCCATGTAAATGTCCCACAGTGGGGCTTTAAATCGATTCAAATCTACTTGACCCATATCTTTAATCAGAGTGGCTTTGAGTCAGGTAGCTGTGATTGTTTTTGCAGTGGAGGAGAGGAGAAGAGGAGGGTGGGGTGAAGGGGGGTGGGGGCGAAAAGGGGTAAGAGGAGCTGGAGAAGGGGGGGGGGGAGAGGAGGAGGAGGGGGGAGACAGGGGAGGAAATTAAACCAGTTTGAGCTGATTTTTATCGGACACAGTAACAGGATATGGCCATGAGTCTGTCTCTGCTCTCCTCCTCCTCTCCTCTCTCCTCTCTCCCTCCCTCTTCTCCTCTTTCTCATCCTCTCTCCCTCCTCTCCTCCCCCAATTCTCCTCTCCTCCTCCACTTCCCTGCTATCCCCCCCTCTCTCTCTCCCCGCCTCCCTTTCTCCTCTCTTCTCTTCCTCCTCCTCCTCCCCTCCTCCTCTCCTCTCTCCCTCTCTCTTTCTGCTAGTCAGTAGGGATGAAATATAAACGTATTTTCATTTGTAAATTTCCAAATCCTAATCCAGTTAATCAGTTAATCCCTACATGTTTTCTAATCTGTAAACTGTGTTTTTGTGTCTTTTTCACATAATAAACTAACCCTTCATCCTAACATGAGTCTAACCCTCCTCTTCATCAGCTGCCCCACCCCAGGATGCAACGGGACTGGACACATCAGCGGCCGATACGCCAGGCATCGGAGGTACGCCACTCTAATACCTCATATATATTTCATCTCATAAGAGTCCATCATAAACAACACAGACTGTGAGGGGAAAGGCTAACCACTCTGCCAGTGTGTGAGGGGAGGGGCTAACCACTCTGCCAGTGTGTGAGGGGAGGGGCTAACCACTCTGCCAGTGTGTGAGGGGAGGGGCTAACCACTCTGCCAGTGTGATGGGCAGAGGACAGATATGGGCTGTGTTTGTTTACATGTATCACTGTGCAGGGCCGTGCACTCCCTCCTCCTCTCTTGCTCTCTCTCCCTCTCGTCTTCTCCCTCCCCATTTCCTCCCTGCATGTTCGCTCTCTCTCCTCTCCCTCCCTCTCTCTCACCCCTCTCTTTCTCACTCGCTATCTTTCCTCTCTCCCCTGTCCTTTTCTCTTTCTCCCTCTCCTCTCTGTCCTCTCCCTGCCTCTCTTTCTCCCTCTCTCCCTATCTCCCTATCCTCTCTCACTCTTTCTCCCTTTTCCCCTTTCTCTTCTCCTTTCTTTCTCTTTTACCCTATCCTCTTCTCTCTCCTCTTCTTTCTCTCTCTCTGTTCTCTTTCTGCTCTCCCCTCTCCTCCCTTTCTTCTCCTCTCTTCCTGCACTCCCTTCTCTCTCCTCTCTCTTTCCTCTCCTCTGTCTCTCTCTCTCCTCTCCTCCCTCTCTCTTCTCCTCTCTCTTTTTGCTCTCCTCTCTCCTTTCCTCCTCTCTTTCCTCTCTTCTCTCTCTTTTCTCCTCTCTCTCCTCTTCTCTCCCTTTCTCTGTCTCCTCTCTCTCTGTCCTCTTCTCTCTCTCCCTGTTCCTCTTCTAGTCCTTCTCTCTCCTCTCCTCCCACTCTCTCCTCGTTCTCTCTCCCTGTTCCCCATCTTCTCCCTCTCTTTCCTCCCTTCTCCACTCCTCCCTCTCTCCTCTTTCTCCTCTTCTCTTTCCCTCTCCTGCCTGTCCTCCCTCTCTCCTCTCCTCTCCTCTTTCTCATCTCTTTCCCTCTGCTGTCCTCTTTCTCTCTCTCTCCCAGGTGATACACTCAGAGTTTATTGGATTTCACCCTCCGCTGCTCGCTCGTCCCTGCCTCGTACAAGTTGTTCATTAAACGTTCCACTCAATTGGCCAAGGCGCGCTCTGATTGGCCGGGGGACGAGCCATGATGAGCTGTGATTGGTGGAGACCCGAGCGGCCATAGCGCCCCCCGCAGGCTACATGTGTTTACTCATATTGTGTGTTTGATGAGGCGCGACGCTGCCTCTGCTCCGATGGTTTTTATTAAGATCTGAGACGAGCTGTTTTATCATCGCCATCAATGCACTACAAAAAAGGAACGGCTTTGTGTCAGATGCCCTCCCATGCTCCTGTTTCCCTGTGTGTCAGATGCCCTCCCCTCCTCCTATTTCCCAACTGGTCCTATACCTGTTTGTTTTTTTTAAGTACAGATAATCATAAGTGCACAGTTAGCATGCCAGTTATTGTTATCAAAACTCCGCTATAGATTCTGAAAGTTGTGCAAAGTGCTTATAAACTCATCAAGGTGAATCATTAGGATGCTCTGAACGCAAACGGTGCCTCATTTAGATAAATATGTTTAGCCTAAACTATATTAACCTGTATTTTATTTTCCTCTCCAGCGTCCTCGGATGTCCAATCGCCAGAAAGCGCCGATTGGAGGAAGCCGAGGCCGAACAGGAAACGGAATCGGAACGCCCCGCCTCCAAAAGAAAGTCCCACCCCTTGAAGCTAGCGCTGGACGAGGGCTTTAGCGCGGACAGTGATGGAAGCAGCGAAGCGGAGGGAGAATTGGATAAAGAAGAGAAAGTGGAGAAAGACGGGGAGGAGAGAGGGGAGAGAGAAGAGAGGGAGGAGGAGGAGGACAAAGCAGAGGAGGGGGAGACACAGGAAGTAACAGAAGATGTCAAAGAAAATGGACAGACCAACGGAAAGGAAGAGGAGAAAGAGGAGGAAGAGGAGGAGGAGCAGAAAGATGAAGGTACGAACAAAAATGTTATTATTCTGTTTCAGATGACATCACCACGTTCTATCGGCCAATCACATTATTACAAATGGGGGCAGTTAAAGTGAATATTGATACTTTGCAGGGATATCATGCTGGGGTTTTCTACATATGTGTTTATGGCAGAATGTTCAGCTGTTACCATGGTGACACAAACACATATTAGCAAACACTATCAAATAAGTTTTAAGATCAAAGTCTGAAAACTAAAGAAGAAATACAAAATTGATTTTATTTTTAGGGATAGGGTGACTAACTGAAAGACTAATGCTAGTTTGTGACTGTGATGTTATTTAAGACTTGTTTAACAGCACAAATCAGCTCACCTGTTATAGTTCAGATAAGTCAGCTCTTTATGGTCAGATTGTGTTAAAACAAAACTCAGATTAAAGTCTAACAGGGCCTCTAGTCCAAGGAACGTTGATGACATCAGGTGCAAATTATCAACCGGGAAAAGTGTCTCATGCCCCATCTGGGAGTATGACTTCATCACTTTGTAGATGATGTCATAGTTTCAGTTGGAGGGCGGGGCCTATACAACTCTACATAACTCTATTTAACTCTTTATAACTCTATGGAAGGACCAGTCATCACAGAGATATTAACATAAACCAGATCAACACATCTGCATCTGACAGGTACACAGAGAACTCCACATGAGGATTCTGACCTCTGACCTCTGACCTCTGACCTCCAACACAGGTTAAACTATAAGGATTCTACAATATCTTTCACACAGTATTGTACACAAGACCATTTGAATTTGAACCAGTGACCTTCTGGTTACAAGGCAGGTGTAAATATCTCTCCCTCTCTTTGTTAAAAATAATTATTCAAACAAAAACATGGACAAAACATGCATCGCTACGGAAATTATTGGAATTTGAACCTTGGTGAAATTCAAAGTTTTTCAATTTTTATGTAGAAAAACAAAGGCAAAAATTGTCCAATTATTCAAGATATTACCTGCCTGCGGCTGTCTATTCAAAACCAAACACCTTGCAAAATGTGACGCAGACGACCTTTGATAAAAAAATAATAATCTTTTCATTATTGACAAAATGAAACAGTATCTGTTTTTATGTGTGCAGAAAAAAAATGACAAAAATGTAATCTGAAAAATAAATAAAAAACAATGGCAGTTTTTCATATTTTTAAACAGTTCTTTGAGTTATATAATCAAATCAAAGAGTTTTGATTTGGTTATTTGAATAGTTTTTTTTATTATTATTATTTTTACAACATTTTTAATGAGATATTTTATTGTATTTATTTATTTTTTTCTTCATCTGATTCAGTGTTGTATTATTTTAAATGAGGCTCAGACGCTGCGGTGTCCTCTGGCTCTGATGTCATGACTCTATAAAATGAAATACAGTAAAAGTGACTCACCTCCATCTGGGACACGTCAGCTCCATCGATGTTTGTTTATTTATTTGTTTATTATTGAAGACATATTCTGCTCTTTCAGATCTTTAGTATTAAAAATATCATCATCATTTAAATTTCTGTCCATTGTAAATTGTAATATTAATCTAAAACAGCTTAACCTTCAGAGAACTTAGTCTGTGGTTCTGTTAATGCTAAAGACGCCACATTTTGTTTTCTTTTATATTATTATATTTTATTTTATTTTGCTACTGTATTGGAACACTCACAATCCTAAGGACATAAATGTCTATTCTCAAAAACAGCTATAAAATCATCACAGATTCATATTTTTTCTTACTTTTTTCAACTTAATCCAAAAATCTTTCCCTGCTCTGATCATAAATATCATCAAAAATCAATATATATTTAATTCTATATTAAATGGCAGTTTGAAAACGTGGATTTCATATGGAGTGTCAAAATGGCCTCATCCCTCACTCATTGGTTATAATGAACATTTTTATATGTGTCAGAAGAAGCTTCAACGTTGTTTAAAATTTAAAGTTTGTGGTATTTTTAGTTTTTGCGTCTCATCAGATAAGAAAAAAAAGTCACACACAAGACCCTAAGGACGTGAAATTTTTAGGTTTTATGTTACCATGACGATCCAAATCAAATAACAGCTCTTAAAAGTGGATCTTATTTAATACGTCCTTTTAATCTATTTTCCAGAGGAGAGTGTGACGATGGAGTGTGAACCCGTCGTAGCGCCCCCTGCAGTCGCCTCAGAGGAACAGTGTCCTCACAGTGCAGAGGAAGTGGCCAACTCTCTGCTCCACCTGGGACAAGTCCAGGAGCCAAAACACAACCAAAACAATGCAACAGCACCGACGGCCATCTTAGAACCAGAAACCATGGAGACGGAAGAGGAGGAGGTCCCAGCAGCAACAGAAGAGGAGGAGAAAGAAGAGGAGGAGAGAGAGGAGGAGGAGGAGACAACAGAGCAGAGCCTTCAGAATGAGCAGGTAAGAACATACAAGATCAGTTCCTGGTTTAGGTCTGATGTAGACTTGGTTTGGTCCTGGTCTAATCCTGGTTTAGTTCCGTGTTAAGTCCCAGTGTAGTCTGAGAGTGTGAAAACTGCGCAAAACTCTTTTTAAGTATTACTGTTGTCATCCTAGGTCCCAGAGCCCACAGAGATGGAAAGGGAACAGCCTTCTCCAGCAGTGATGGAGGGAGAGGAGGAAGAGGAGGAGAAGGAAGAAGACGAGGAGGCGAAAGAGGAGGAAGAGAACCACATTTTGCCTGATGTGCCCAGTGCCGTCCCAACTATCACCAGCACCGCAGCCGCTTTAGCTCAGGGAATCCACAACTCCATCCAAAAGGACTACAACTGTACCCAAAAGGACTACAACTCCCACACAGCCACACAACAGGACTACAACTCCAGCGCCTCCAAGAACTACAACTCCCACAAACCCAGCCCCTCCCAGCAGGACTACAACTCCAGCGCCTCTGAGAACTACACCTCCCAGAGCCCACAGCGACAGGGCTACGATAAGGCTAGCCCAGCGTTAAGCTACAGCTCGCAGCGCGCTAGCTCCCCCCTGGATGAATACTACAGCGCCAAAGTGCAAAAGTCGTCCTCCAGCGTGTCGCCAGACATTATCGAGGTAAACTGTCTGTGAACTTCGACAGGCTGGACTTCTCATTTTACAAAAACACATTTCACATCTTTATATTTAAAGATATAGATAAAAATGTTAGTCTTTTTTCCCAATTTGGCAATATTTTTATGTTTGAAAATGTACTTCTGGTTGTTAATTGTGACATCACACTAGGGAACTCTATAAATGTTACCTAGCAAGCATGTCGTACACTGGGCCAGAACTGCTCTAATGTCACAAAGATTATTATTTGGTAAATAAAAAAAATATAAGATACATACATTTATTTTGTTGAATTAATGTTTAAAGTGTCAGAGAATATGACTAATTTCTGATTTCTGTTCTTATGTTGTTTCCTCATCACAAACAGACCTGGAGTTGTGTTTTGTTTCATTCACATGTTTAACACACAAACCCTGCATATTTAGGCTGAGTTCTTCTCTCAAACAGAAAACACTCTGTTCCACCTTGTGATGTCATGTGGTAATACAGGAAGTGCTCCAGTGTGTTTTTAAACTCCACAAACCTTCACTAGAATCATTCGGATCATTTCAGTCCTGGGATTGCCAATCTCTACTGAACTAAAGGTAAAAGGAGCTGTTAACTTGAAAACTACCACTTCATGACATCACAAGGTGGATCAGAGCATTTTGAGCTTTGGAGATGTAACAGACTAATAATAAAGTGTTACTCAAACATGTGTGAATGAAACAAAACACAACTCCAGGTCTGTTTTTGAGAAGGGAACAGCATTAGAACATGGATTAAAGCTCATGAGAGTCCTTTTTGTGTAATATAGGACCTTTAACTACAACCACTACAAGAAAAAACATTAACATCACAATACAAACAAATAAAAACATGCACAGTTAAACAGAATAGTTTTGAGTCTGGATTTATATGATGTGTGTTTTATATTTCCAAGTCAGTCTAAAAGTTTCTGTTTCATGTTTGGCATTAGGTTGGTTCTGACAAGTCTGAGAATGAAGACGGTGATGATGAAGACAGCCTGTCTCAGAGGTCGGCCATGACGGAGGATGAAGAGGAGGAGACATTCGACATGACGAGGGGGAACCTGGGTCTCCTGGAGCAGGCCATTGCTCTGAAGGCCGAGCAGGTCAAACCTCTGCTCCGAGCTCCAGAGATACTCCACACACACAGACCATACTACACCATGGAGGACAGGCCCAAACACCTGGAGGCGCTGAGGAAGAGCTACTTCAGTAAAGGTGAGGAGGGAGAGGAGCAGGAGGAGGGAGGGAGAGAGGGGAGAGGGAGGGAGAGAGGGGGGAGGGAGGGAGGGGAGGAGAAGAGAGAGAGGGAGGAGGAGAGAGGACAGGCCCAAATATCTGGAGGTGCTGAGGAAGAGCCACTTAAAGGTGAGGATGAAGAAGGGAGGGAGGAGAAGAGGAAAAGGGGGTTGAAACAACGAGACAAAAAAGAAGGAAGTAATAAGTAGAAGAAGAAGAAGAAGAAGAAGAAGGACTAAATCAGAACTAAACCAGGTCTAAACCAGATCTAAACCAGATCTAAGTCTAAATCAGGCACAAAAATGGACAGAATCTGGCCTAAACCACGAGCGATGTGTCTCTCTCTTTTTGAAAATGCATCATCCCAAAGTCTCATTAACCAGGGCTGTTTAAAGTCTCATATTGGTTTGATGAGATCAGCCTCTAACTGCTCTGAAAATCAAAACAAAAACACAGAATCCTGAGATGAGCCTGTAACTGCTCTGAAAATCAAAACAAAAACAGAATCCTGAGTTTGAATTAGGGTTTGAAATGAGCCTTTTGTCCTTTTGTCCGGCTCCTTTGTCGTCTCAAACAGAAACCATTTTATGAAGCGAGTGTGTTGTTCGCGTCGTGCTTTTGAGCCACACAGAGACGACCTTTGAGTGAATAGGAGGTACACGTGTTCTGATCCAAGCGTTCCCAGCACAGTGAATGCACACGGCCCCTCCCTCACTTCTGTGGAGACGAGGAAGAGGGAAACTCAAAAGGTTTTGTTCAAGAGCGACAAAAACAAAAAGATACAACTCTTCAGAAATCTGTTATCTTTTTGCGAAGACATGTATTTTTTTTATTTATTTCATTCTTATTTTTTTATTGTGATATTAGAGACAATATAAACAATACAAGACATTAGACTTTTTGACTTTCTGTATTATCTTTTAGTAGCTTCATTTCACAAACCGAGATGATGTGACTTATTTAAATACATTTTATTTTGTTGAGATATTTAAAGCTATAGTGTGTAACTTTATGATTCCACAGAAACAGTTTTCCAGTGCTGTAATAAAAAACATGCTTTTATTTTAGCCTGCTCTTTGCGCGTTATGGCTTTTTAGTGAAATATCAGGTTTAATGTCATACTGTGGAACATTCCAGGCGAAGTAATATGGAGACGAGCAGTTATAACAGGCCCACCACCAGAAAAATTACACAGTGCAGCTTTAACTATACAACTATAGACAATTTTGCTCCTAATGCCACTTCACACATGATTTTAAAGTGTGTGTGTGTGTGTGTGTAAGCTCGGGTCTCGTGCACGCTCGAGTCTCGTGCACGCTCGGGTCTCGTGCATGCTCGGGTCTCGTGTATGCTCAAATTACAGCCTTCCTCCTCTCCATCTCTTTCTCCGTCTCTCTGTTACTCTCTCGTTCTGCTCAGCACTAATTATCAGATGTGTGTCTTGTTAACATTCAATTTGAGGGTCAGTGGAGCATCGCGGTGCACTCTCTCTCCCTCCTCTATCCTCCCCCCTCTCCCTTTCTCTCTCTCATCTTCTCTCCCTCTTTTCCCCTGTCTCTTTCTCTCCGTCTCCTTTTTCCCTCCCTCTGCTTTCTCTTCTGTCACTGTGCAGTCTGTCTTCTATACCTCCTCTTCCTTCTTCCCTCTCTCCTTCTCTCCGTCTCCTCCTCCGCCGATCGTTCTGGTCTTTAATGAAGTCTAACGCACAGCTCAAGTCTGACCCCGCTCTGGCTCTGGTCCAAACAGAAAAGTGGGTCAGCACTGGGCTTAGACTGGGCTGTTTGGCTCATGAAGTGTCTTGCAAAAGGACACGGCGATAGAATATTTAGTCCTGGTTTAGTCCTGGTTTAGTCCTGGTTTAGTCCTGGTTCAGTACTGATTTAGTCCTGCTTTAGCCGTGCATTAGTCCTGGTTCAGTCTCTGTACATTTGTCTGAAATATGTCTAGATTTTCTGCTCAGTCAAGCACACTGTCTGATGGAAGATGATAGCACTAACTCTTGTCCTCTTTCTCTCCTTCCCCTCTACCCCTCCCTCTCTCGTTCTTTTACTCCATGTCCCTTTCTTCCCTTCTCTATTCCTCTCTCCCCTCTTTCCCTCCCACTTCTCTCCTTTTCTCTATCTCCTTTTCTACCTATCTCTCCCCTTTCCTTTCTCCCCCTCTCCCTCCTCCTTCCTGCTCTCTCCTCTCCTCCCTCTTTTGCTTTCCCCTTTCCCTCCTCCCTCCCTCCTCACACCCTCCACTCTTTCCCCCTGCTCCCCTCATCCCCCTCCCTCTTTTGCTTCCTCCTCTCGTCTTTCTCTCATCCCTCCTTCCCCTCCTCCAGAGGGCAGTTCACGCCCGGAGAAAAAGGAGGTGAAGTGCCCGACCCCAGGCTGTGATGGCACTGGTCATGTGACCGGCCTGTACCCGCATCACCGCAGTTTGTCTGGATGCCCTCACAAAGACCGCATCCCCCCGGAGAGTGAGTCTGACCTTCTGAAACCACAAAAACATCAACAAATCCTGGTTTTATTCAAATTAAACCAGTTCAATCTAAACCTGCCTCTTGTTTTTCACAGTTCTGGCAATGCACGAGAATGTTTTAAAATGTCCGACTCCCGGCTGCACTGGACAAGGCCACGTGAACAGTAACCGGAACACCCACCGCAGGTACGAGATGTGCAAATGGTTTTTATATACTCGCTGGTCAGTAGAGCTGCAGTGGACTAAAGATGTGTACTCACAATTGATCTGATTGGTCGACTGAAAAGGGGGCGTGGCAAAAGCTTTCAAAACTATTAGGTATATCTGTCTGTCTGGCCCCAACTGCACTCACAAGAGTACACCTGCAGGGGGAGCTCATGCAACAACTACTGTTTATTCAGATAAAAATACTAGGAAACAACGGAATTATATCTGTTACTTATATATATATTCACATTAACTTGTGAATTATGATTTTAAACCACAGACTGTATAAAGACGTGGACTAAGTGAGTGTCTTGTCACCCACAGCGTTCAGCTCCAAATGAAGCTCATCGAGGCTAGAGCAGGTATAGGGGCCAGTTTGGAGCCGGGTTGCATATTAGGAACTGTGGTTGCGAGTATCATAGCAACCAAAGAGCCAATCAGGAGAGAGGCTGTTGAAGGTAACGCCCCTTCCTGCCCGCACCACTGGTTTAGCAAAGAGCGGGCACTTAGCAACGCTGTCAATCAAACCCGTTGCTAACGCTATCAGGAGTGACCTCGGGGAAAGAAGGCGCCTGATGTGCCTGTTATTAATTAATTCATATGTTGAGTTACCGACATAATAGCGAAATAAAAAACCCAGGATCACTTAGAGTGAGGTAATACAAACATTTAAGATCAAAATGACAAGTTTGACAGCAGCAGTTACAGAGAGAGTGAGCGCAGTGATGAAGTCGATGGTGCCAGAGGTGCGCACATGCTCACTTCCTATTTGGAATGTGGTGTGTAGCGGGTTGTCCATTTATATAAACAGTCTATGGTTTAATTTGACTATTTACATAAAACTAAATCTTCAGCTGCCTCACTCTGCTGCTGTTCCATATAAATCGACTGAACAGCTAAAGGCCCACAGCCCTACAGTTCATTTCTTCATAATTTTATAAAATAATGAGTTAACTTAAATCAAAATTTCTCTTCTGGCTTGAATATTTCTTTGGAGCGTTGGACATTGCGAGTGCTCGTGTTAGGCTCGTGTTAGCTGTCGGCTCCACAATTTTCACATTTGCAGAAACAGCATAAATGTCTCAGCTCATCAGAGAGAGGTCCACAGTCAGCACATGGATATATTCACTCCCTCTCTCCTCTACCCCCTTCTCTCCCCCTCTCCCCCTCTTCTCTCTCTTCGCCTCTTCGCTCACTCTTCTGTCGTTCACAGTCTCTCTGGATGTCCGATCGCAGCAGCAGAAAAACTCTCCAAGTCCCAGGACAAACAGCACCTCCCTCAGGCCGACCTCAAAGGCTCCAACGAGCGAGTCCTCAGGTGGGTCTAGAACCAGAACTAAACCAGGACTGAACCAGGACTGAACCAGGGCTGAACCAGGACTAAACCAAGACTAAACCAGGACTTAGCCAGGACAGAACCAGGACTAAACCAAGACAAAGCCAAAACTAAACCAGGACTGAACCAGGACTGAACCAGGACTGAACCAGGACTGAACCAGGACTAAACCAGGATTGAACCAAGACTACACCAAGACTAAACCAGGACTAGACCAGGACTGAACCAGGACCGAACCAGGACTGAACCAGGACTGAACCAGGACTGAACCAGGACTGAACCAGGACCGAACCAGTAGTAAACCAGGACTGGACCAGGGCTCGACCGGGACTAGACCAGGACTAAACTAGAACTGAACTAGAACTGAACTAGGCCTTAACGATGACTATCCCAAGACTGAAGCATTGAGTGAGTGAATAATACGATGTAAACCAAACATCTAAACCAAACCCAAAAGCTGTGTATAAATCTATTTTATTCTTAAAGTTGCTGACCCAAATTTTTCCTGTTTTAAAAATGTGCAGTGGTCCAAAGTCACTCACTTACCTTATGCATTCAGAGCATCCTAATTACTCACCAGGATGAGTTTATAAGCACTTATCACAACTCTCAGAGACCAGAGCGGAATTTCATTGTCACAGTACAGCTAACAACAACCAGCATGCTAACTGCGCACTTTCTGGTTATTCAAATACACCTAAATGTTTTATATTGATCACAGCGACAGCCCGCAGAGACAGAACAGAACAGAGGAGTGTGAGCCCCGTTCAGAACCAGCTCGTTTTACTCAGACACACAGAGGTTTATGTTAAGTCTGAGTCTCACAATGGCTCTGCACCAGCTTAATTAGCTTATCGCAGCACTATTAATTAAAATACCAACGAGGAAGAGCAGGGCTTAGTATAATACACTGTGGTCGTTACATTCTTGTGTCAGAGAGAGAAAATGAAGGGATGAGTGGAGAGGAAGGAGAAAGAGAGGGACATGGATACTGGTACAGAGACTGGCACTTGTTTAAACACAATGTAGCTTGAGAATAAAAAATATATCTGACAAAAGGTTAAAGAGGGGGTATTATTATTAGCTTTCTCCGATGTTCTAAAGCTGTTCCCTCATCAAAAACATGCCTGAAGAGGTTTTAGATTTGAGTAATCTAGCAATCTCTGCCGGGCTCCATAAATCTACAAAAACATGATACAAAACTGTACACAGCAACTTGACAAATCTGATGTGATGTGCAGTAGTTTCATTGTGTTGTGATAGAGTGACTTAGTGCAGAGAGCAAGTCATTTTAGCCTCTGGAAATTATGTTTGTTTGTAACACTCATTCTCAAACTGTTGGTCCTGGTTTAGACCTGGTGTACTCTTAGTTTAGAGCTGGTTTGGGCCTGGTTTGGTCTGTGTTTACACCTGGTTTAGACCTAGTTTAGACCTGGTTTAGTCCTGTTTTAAACCCGGTTTAGTTTGAGTGGTCCAGTAGGTTCATAGTGGTCCATGGGTGAATACTAGTCTATGTGTCTTATACTTGTTCTGATACAGCTCAAGATCATTCTAAAGATATTCAGGGAAGTTTCATTTTTGTCCTGTTGATTTGACTATTTTAGTGTCGATACCTGCTCAAGTTTTGATACTACTTTTAGTATTCATGCCTAAGTTTCAATACTTTTTACAACCCCATCTTTTTCTATAAATAAATACATCCCTGTCTTTTTAGCACATTGTTGCAGATTTCTATTACATTTTTTTTTCGTATAGCTCCATCTCTTGTTCTCTCTCATTGTGTGTTATCGGCGGATTAGGGTGGCGGTCTGACAAACGCTGCCTCTTCAGGATGTGAGAGGGATTACGGCTCTTACATTTGTTCTGATAACAGTTTAATCCTCTGCTCTCTGCTCAGTCTGACCTCCGCTGACCTGGCGCTCGGTGCAAAAATCACAAAAATGCTAATTAAAACCATTAGAACTAAGTAGCTTTGACAATATGAGTTTTATGTATTTGGAAGGTTTAAAATGATGAGTGTAATCCTATTCAATTAACTACTTAAGTGATTTTACCGCTCAAAACGTATCCCTTTATGAAGTGCTGGTTCAGTCTTGGCTTGATCTTGGTTTAGTCCTGGTTTAGTTCTGGTTTAGTCCTGCTTTAGACCTGCTTTAGTCCTGCTTTAGTTCTGCTTTAGTTCTGCTTTAGCCCTGCTCTAGTCCTACTTTAGCCCTGCTTTAGCCCTGCTTTAGTCCTGCTTTAGTCCTGCTTTAGCCCTGCTTTAGCCCTGCTCTAGTCCTACTTTAGCCCTGCTTTAGCCCTGCTTTAGTCCTGCTTTAGCCCTGCTTTAGTCCTGCTTTAGTCCTGCTTTAGCCCTGCTTTAGTCCTGCTTTAGGCCTGCTTTAGTCCTGATTCTGTTTTGTCTAACCTTCTCCTCTCTTCTCTCTCCCCTCCAGCCCCTCCCTCTTATCGTTTCGCTCTCCCTCTCCTCCTCATAGGCCCATGTGTTTCGTGAAACAATTGGACACGGCCACTTTTGGTGCTTATCGGCACAGTGCCCCGCCCACCACGCCACGCGCCAATCTCGCCAAGGAGTTGGAGAAGTACTCCAAAGTCTCCTTTGACTACGCCAGCTTTGATGCACAAGTGTTCGGCAAAAGAACTCTGGCCCCAAAGATCCTCACCAGCGAATCCTCACCCAAAGCCTTCAAGAGTAAATCCTGATTTAGTCCTGGATTAGTCCTGGTTTAGTCCTGGTTTAGCCCTGGTTTAGTCCTGGTTTAGTCCTGGTTTAGTCCTGGTTTAGCCCTGGTTTAGTCCTGGTTTAGCCCTGGTTTAGTCCTGGTTTAGTCTTGGTTTAGTCCTGGTTTAGTCCTGGTTTAGTCCTGGTTTAGTCCTGGTTTAGTCCTGGTTTAGTCCTGGTTTAGTCCTGGTTTAGCCCTTTTTTTAGTCTTCATTTCTCTATTAGTCCTGCCTCTTATTCCCTCTCTCTCTCCACAGCTAAGCCCTCTTTCCCTAAGTGTCCCTCGCCCAGCCTGAGCCTCCATGCCTTCGCCAAAAGCTCCCCGTACGATTACGCCCATGACGCCGAGGCCGCACACATGGCCGCCACCGCCATCTTGAATCTGTCCACGCGCTGCTGGGAGAAACCCGAGAACCTCAGCACCAAGAACCAGAACAAGGTACCACCCAAATGTGGAATTTATTGCACATTTTGCAGCTGATGCCATCAACATTCCCTGGGGGTGTGATACTAACTGGAGGCACTGCTCTGTGTGAAGCTCTGTTAGACTTTAATCTGACCTTTATTTTAACACAATCTGAACACAAAGAGCTGACTTATCTGAACTACAACAGGTGAGCTGATCTGTGCTGTTAAACAAGTCCCTCTCAAATAACATTACAGTCACAAACTAGCATTAGCCAACATTTTTTCAGTAAGTCACGCTCACCTTTTTGCTCGGATTGACCACAGGCTCCTGAAAATGTTCTCTTTATATCACTTTTGGATTTTTTTTTGTTTTTGGACGATCTTTAAACTTTTTTGAGTGTTTGCAAATGTGTGCATTAGTGTGTCACCGTGGTAACTGCTGAACATTCAACCATAGAGATACGTATAGAACAGCCCGTTCATGATGTCACTGCAAAGTATCAATTGATTACATTGAACTTTACCACGAAATCTCCAAGAGTTAAATACACAAATGTTGACGTAGATCATTTCTATCAGTGACTAGACCCAAGAACTCACTGTGTCATCTCAGAACAAGATTCATTTTATCTGCTCTGTCCGTGTTAAATGTGATTGGCCAATAAAATGTGATGATGTCATCTCTATTAAATATGATTGGCCGATAGAATGTGCTGATGTCGTCTGAAACACAGCTGTTGTGTTTAGGACAAACCTGTAAATATGATATCACAAAATGTCACTGTAATGTCATGTAGCTGATGAGAGGCGGCCATTTTGTGATTCTAGATGTCCTCCCTGTACTTCCTCCTCTCCCCTCTCTCTCACTCTCCCTCTCTTACTCTCTCCTTTTTTCCGCTCTCCTCTTCTCTGCTCTCCCCTCTTCCTCTCCTCTCTCTTTTTCTTCCCTCTCTCCTCTCCTCTTTTCTCTCATCTCCTTTCTTCCAGTCTCCTTCTTCTCTCCTGTCTCTCCTTCTCCTCTTCTCTCCTCCCTCTCTCTTTCCTCTCCCCTCCCTCTCTCCTCTGTGCCCTCTCTATTCCCTCTCCTATCTTCTCTTTTCCTTCCCTCTCCCTTCCCTTTCATCTCTCCTCCCTCTCCCATCTCTCCATCTCTCCTCCCTCTCTCGTCGCCGCCCTCTCTCCTCCCTCTCTCCCTCTCTGTTCCCTTCCATCTCTCCTCCCTCTCCCCTCTCGCCATCTCTCCTCCCTCTCTCATCTCCGCCCTCTCTCCTCCCTTTTTCCCTCTCCCCTCCCACTCTCCATCTCTCCTCCCTCTCTCCTCTCCGTTCCCTTCCATCTCTCTTCCCTCTCCCCCTCTCCGTTCCCTTCCATCTCTCCTCCCTCTCCCCACTCTCCATCTCTCCTCCCTCTCTCCCCTCCGCCCTCTCTCCTCCCTCTCTCCCTCTCCCCTCCCACTCTCCATCTCTCCTCCCTCTCTCCTCTCCGTTCCTTTCCATCTCTCCTCCCTCTCCCCACTCTCCATCTCTCCTCCCTCTCTCCTCTCCAGCCCTCTCTCCCCCCTCTCTTCTCTCTACCTTACCTCTCCCTTCCCTTTAATCTCTCTCCTCCCTTTCATCTATCCTCCCTCTCTCCTCTCCTCCGCTCACAGTGTTTCTATCTGGTTCTCATCTTCCTAAAACGGTGTCAGGAAATGGGAAAATGATGAAGTCTTCAGTTCTTCTCCTCAGACGCCAAAAAGCTTTTAGGAATCACAATGTGGGGCGCAGAGGGGATGAGATTACACAGAGACGGAAGAGAGAGGGAGGGAGGGATAGAGGGAGAGGAGAGAGAGGAAAGGAGGGGCGCAGGGAGATGAGATTATTCAGAGAGGAGGAGAGGAAGAGGGAGGCAGAGAGGAAGAGAGGGAGGGAGAGAAGAAGAGAGGGGAAGAGATTACACAGTGAGGGAGGAGAGGAGGAGGGAGGAGAGAGAAGAGGAGAGAGAGGAAAGGAAGGGCCCAGAAGGGATGAGATAACACAGGGAGAAGGAAAGAGAGAAAGAGGGAGGGAGGAGGCACGCAGAGGGGACAAGATCACACAGAGAGGGAGGAGGTGCACACATTGAGTGTGATTACAGAGAAAGGAGGCAGAGAGGGAGGAAGAGAGAGGGAGAGAGAGGGGGAGGGAGGGAGAGAGGGAGTGAGAGAAGAAAACCAAAGATCTGGAGTCATAGGAGGAGGAGAGCAGGAGATCTTTCGGTTGACAATGAAAAAAGATGACCTGCTGAAAAAGGGATACAGGGCGCTAAGCCAAATATAATAACAACAGGAGAGAGAGAGAGTGATGAAGGGGAAGAAGAGAGAAGGGAGGAGATGGAGAGAAGAGAGATGAAAGAGGAGAGAGGAGAGAAAGAGGGGAGGTCAATAACAACAAGAGAACAGTGGGATAGAGGGATGAAAGAAGAGAGAAGAGAGGGGGGTTCAAAATTACCAGGAGAAGAGTGTGGGATGGAGGGATGAAAGAGGAGAGCAGGAGAGTGGGGGAGAGAAGGGGGGATGAAAGAGGAGCGAGGGAGGGAGGGAAGGAAGGAGGAGGCATATAACAATAAGAGGGCCAAGAGTGAGAGGAGGGGTGATGGAGGGATGAAAAAGAGAAGGCACAGGAGGGGGAGGAGGAGAAGGGGGAGATGATAGAGGGAAAAAAGAGGGAAGAGAGAGGAAGAGGAGAGGTGATGCAACTGGCCCTCAACAGCTTCCCATAGCTCTGTGTCTCCTGATGGTGCACATGTGGAGATGATGGACAGAAAAAAGAGGAGAGGAGAGAGGGAGAGAGAGATAAAGGGCTGATCTGGAGTCAGGACCTCAGATTTAACACTGAAACCCTTCAGTCACCAGGGACCCTCTGCTCCCACTCCTCCTCCTCTTCTGCTTCTTTCATTTGGCCCTGTACCAGTCCATAAATATGCCTCTGGTTTAGTCCTGGTTTAGTCCTGGTTTAGTCCTGGTTTAATCCTGGTTTGGGTCTTGGTTCCTTTAGCAGATCAGGTTACAGTCTTTATTTTGGGAGGAGGAGTTTCAAAAGGCATTTTAACTCCACAGTTTTACTTGATATAAACTGAAACAAAACTCCCTGGTGTCGCTGTCACTTCTGTTTGTCTGTTTATTTGTTAAACTTTTATTTTTACTTAATAAACCTTTACATTTAAAGTATTCACCAGACAAACGTTTCATATTTACATATTTAACCTGTCGCTTCTTTAGGACATGGAAATCGAAGTGGACGAAAATGGCACTTTGGACCTAAGCATGAAGAAGCCAATCAAACGCGAGAGTCCTGCCCCCTCAGCCAATCAGGCGTCCAACAGTGGGATGACGTCACCGCCGCTGGGCCACGCCTACAAACACGAGGAGTGGGAGGGGCCTCTGGATTACACCAAACCGCACCGACAGCGCGACGAAGACATGGATGAGGTGAGTCATCAAATCAAAATCACTGTTTGTCCACTAGGGGCAGTATAACCACTCTGAGCAACAAAATACAATAAAAAAGATCAAACTAAAGTCTCAGAGCAGCTCAACAGGTCGAGTCAGATCTGTGTCAGGGCAGTTTGAGGACTGTAACAGCCTTCAGGACAAAAGTGTTCCTCCTCTGTGTCCTGGAGCATCACAGCAGCCTCCAGGGGGCACTAGGTGAACTCTGGAGACATCAAATGAATCTTTCTCCTCTATGCTATGTTGATGAGACAAGCCATTTGCTCTGGTCTTCTGCCAGATTTGGTGTAAAAAGTCTGTAGCATTTCAGAGCTAGCTGGTTAGCATAGTTAGCTTCACGCAGGGTCGGCATGGATACAGGAAAAACAAACAATCCTATAGTCCTTAACGTCTGTCCCCCATGTTGCATTTCTTAGTGGGTCAATATCCCCATATATTAAGTTAAAAATGTAACATTAAAAAAAAAAAAAAAAATGCTGCTCAGTGTGCCAGCCAGTCAGCCACAAGAGCAGCCATCCTTGACCATGGTAACCGCGGAAATAACCCAATCTGCATTACAAAATGGTCAAACGGTGACATTTTTATATAGCGCCTTTCCACCTTCAAGGCTCAAAACTGTGACGTAAAGGTGCATTGTGTAACTTTTCTGGCGAAAGGTCAGCTATCTACTTGCCGTCGTGGAGATGATGTTGCCGGGAATGTTAATTTTGTTTGACAGCAAAGTACAAAGTAGAAATATCTTTAACCAAGTCCAATCATCTAAAAAGTAAATTCCCTCAAACTAGACTTTTCACACCGCAGTTCCCCATGTATTTGTGCCTCCTAAACATATTTCATGGATAATTTCTCAAAGGAGGAAGTATTGCACCATGAAAAGAGCGCCCCCTGGAGCTGTGTCATTAAAAGTCCTGTGTACACTCTTTCTATTATTCACCGTCATCGTCACAAACAGCTCCGGCCTTAGCGTTAGCGTTAGCCTAGCCTCCTGTGTGTCAGGTGGGTTTCGTCAGCTCGCTCTGGCATATGCTAATGCTCCTCTTTGAACTCTTTCAAAAGAAATAAAAAAAAAAAAGTCCTTATTAATTTTTGATGAGGCCGTCCGCGTTTGGAAACACAGCTCGTCTGCAAAGAATAAAAGGAGCAGAAAGTTACAAAGTTTGAGTTCTATGGTAAAAATGTGCAAGAAATTTGAAATATTGCGAGTCGTATGCCTTGTGATAACTGTAGGTAAACAACAAAATATATGTGTCTGTACCAGGGACAGTTCAAATATGACTCCTAACTTCATTAAAGAGGGGCATCCAACTTTTATCACATTTCCCCCATGTTCTAACACTTCCCTCATCAAAAACGTGTCTGAAGAGGTTTTAGATGTCATCCATACATGTTTGACTAATCTAGCGATCTCTCCCGGGCCCTATTCAAACCCTCCTTACAGTTAGCTGTAAGATTCTGTACAAGGCTCCGCCCAGCAACTTGACAAACCTGATGTGTTGTGCAGTAGTTTCATTAGTGGGATGCAGCTGATTGTGTTGTGATTGTGCTCTGAAGGGGGATTGACTTAGCACAGAGAGCAGAGGGAGGGGAGACTCAGAGCGTCAAAAACAAATGTGAAACTTACAAAACATGTTGTTTTCAATGAATATAGCATTTTCAAAATAAAAGGGAAAATATTTTGATCAAACCTCCTACTTTAGTGTCATGACTGCTCTCTTAACACTGGGAACAGCAGTGGTAGAGTCACCGCCCTCTAACTGTGAGATTAGCAGTTTGATTCCATCTCCAGACCAGTGCATACTTCAGGTTTGATAGATTCAGTTTGGTTGGAGGTCAGAATGATCTTGCGGTCATGTTTGTGTGCAGATGGAGCAGGCGGCTCAGTCCTACGTCTCGTCCGATGAGGATGACATCATGGAGGGTCTGGAGGACAGGAAGTACCCCGGAGAGGTCACGACCCCGACCTTCAAACTCAAGTTCCACCCCAAAGACGCCAAGAAGGAGCTGCTCTCGTGAGTCTCTGCTTAACCTATATCTGCATTAACCTGAGATGGATTCTCCTGAGGTTTGTGAGCTCACGAGGATCCATCTTCTGGTTTAGTCCTGGTTTAGTCCTGGTTTAGTCCTGGTTTAGTCCTGGTCTAGTCCTTGTTCAGTCCTGGTTTAGTCCTGGTTTATTTCTGCTTTAATCCTGGTTTAGTCCTAGTTCAGTCCTGGTTTTTATTGGCCTGGCCGTGGGTGGGCCAGAGACTGGGCTAATCACAGGGCAGATTTCTCGTTTGGGCGGAGCCAAAGGTGAAGCACCCAAACAAACCAAAACAAGCACGAGGGAAAGATGTTTGCTTTTCTCTAAACTTGATTTAACTAAAGTTTTATCTCGTCTTGTTCCTCTGTTGTGACGCTTCCACCAGTCAGCTTCAAATGACGGTCATGACGTTCAGACTGATAAATGTGTAGAGGTCAGAGGTCACATCCACATGGGGTTAAATCAGATTAAACATGTGGGTTTGGGGTCGTTTGCACTGGCTCAACTCCTCATCACTGTCTCCTTGTTTCAGGTGCCCTACTCCAGGCTGTGACGGCAGCGGACACATCACCGGGAATTACGCCTCTCACCGCAGGTATGTGTCAGATGCCGTCCCGTCCTCCTATGTCCCTGTGTGTCAGATGCCCTCCCTGTGTGTCTGATGCCCTCCCATCCTCCCTGTATATGCCCGTGTGTCAGATGCTGAGACAGACTTATGTCAAATCTCACTTGTGCTAATGAAATGTGTAACTCAAGTCTTTATAAACACATCTTGCTCTGTCCTCTTCCTCCTAAACAAACTTATAACTTGGCTGTGCGTTCTTCACTGCAAAAAAAATATATTTCTGAGTTTAAATGACTTGAATTCTTGACTCTGGCTCACTTGTTCACTTGTCTCCTCTCTCCTCGCTCCCTTGGCCCCTTGCTCCCTCTCTCCTTGCTTTCTTGTTCCCTCTACACCCACTCCGTTTCTCCTTGCTCCCTTGCTCCCTCTCTCCTTGCTCTCTTGCCTCTTCTCTCCTCACTCTTCCGTGCTGTTTTCCTCCTTACTCCCTTGGTTCCTCGCTCCTTTTCTCCCTCACTCCTATACTTCCTTGTCTCCTCTCTCCTTGATTCCTTGCTGCTATCTCCTTCCTCACTCTCTCGTACCTTCTATCCTTGCACCCTCCATCCTCCCTTTCCTCTTTAATTCCCTCTCTCCTTGCTCCCTCTTTCCTCCCTTACCTCATTGTTCCCTCTCTCCTTGCTCCCTCTTTGCTCCCTTGTCTCCTCTTGCCTTGCTCCCTCCTTGCTCCCTTACCTCATTGTTCCCTCTCTCCTTGCTCCCTCTTTGCTCCCTTGTCTCCTCTCGCCTTACTCCCTCCTTGCTCCCTTATCTCCTTGTTCCCTCTCTCCTTGCTCCCTCCTTCCTCCCTTACCTCCTTGTCTCCTTTCTCCTTGCCTCCTTGCTCCCTTGTCTCCTCTGTCCTTGCCTCCTTGCTCCCTTGTCTCCTTTCTCCTTGCCTCCTTGCTCCCTTGTCTCCTCTCTCCTTGCCTCCTTGCCTCCTTCAGTCTTTCTGGTTGCCCTCTCGCTGACAAGAGTCTCCGGTCGCTCATGGCTGCCAACACTCCTGAACTCAAGTATGTTTCTCCCACTGTCACGTCTCTTCCATTTAAGATGATTGTAACGACATTTATACTTATAGGCAAAGTAGAAGAAGTGTCTCACCCAAAGACACAAAGAACTACTAGAGATGTTTTAATCATTTTAAAGGCCCATATCACTATTCTCTGATCTCTCGTCTAATGTTGTTTCCTCATCACAAACAGACCTGGAGTTGTGTTTTGTTTCATTCACACATGTTTAACACACAAACCCTGCAGATTTAGACTGTTCTTCCCTCAAACTGAAAACACTTTGTTCCACCTTGTGATGTCATGTGGTTATACAGGAAGTGCTCCACTGTGTTTTTAAACTCCACACACCTTCACTAGAATCATCATTTCAGTCCTGGAATTGCCAGTCTCTACTGAACAAAAGGTAAAAAGAGCTTAAAAACTACCACTTCATGACATCACAAGGTGGAACAGAGCATTTTGAGCTTTGGAGATGTAACAGACTAATAATAAAAAGTTACTCAAACATGTGTGAATGAAACAAAACACAACTCCACGTCTGTTTTTGAGGAAGAAACAGTTACAAAACACAAACCATTTTAGGCATGTATCACTTATAATCCCATGTACATTTTAAACCTTCCTTAAATTAAACTCTCTGCTTTGTTTTGTGTCAGATGCCCTACCCCTGGCTGCGATGGCTCCGGTCACATCACTGGAAACTACGCCTCTCACAGAAGGTAAACCTCTCCAACATGGCCGCCCTCTGAACACATGAACGCACCATGACAGAGACAGAGAGGTGTAGACAGTTCTGCTAGAGCCAGACAGGAACGAACTCACACAGGCCAAAAGCATCTGCGGGTTTCAAAAGACCTGGACTCTGTTTAACTGGATTTAAGAAGTTTGACTTGTAGATAGATTATTATTATTATTATTATTATTATTATTATTATTATTATTATTATTATTATTATTATTATTATTAGTAGTAGTAGTAGTAGTAGTAGTAGTATTGCATTTTTAAATACTGGACTCCATATATTTTTTTCTTATTTTAAAATAAGTTTTGTAAATACATTCTTAATATTCTGCCTAGTTTATTTATATTTATATTTATATTTATATTTATATTTATATTTATATTTATATTTATATTTATATTTATTTTGAGAAATAAATATTTACAACAATTTAAATAGTAAAAAAAAAATTAATAAACCTAAAATTCTAGCCTAACTTTAACTTGTCAAAACGACTTAAATCAGAATTCAAATTGTCAATTCCAGTCTTTTGGATCTTGCAGATGTCCTTTTGGCCGATGCATTTCCACATCATTCATTGAGGCGTTGACTTGTTTAAAATAAACCTTTGTACAGTTATGATTTCTTCTTTCTTATTTCATTTGTCCTTTTTGCTGAGCGGACGTGTCTTAAGTCACCCCCTCCATACTTTGTGCTTTCAGTCTCTCTGGGTGCCCGCGTGCCAAGAAAAGTGGAATTAAAACTCCTACCAAGGACAACCAGGAGGATTCGGAGCTTTTAAAGTTCGTACCGCTCAGAAAGCCAATGCCTTTTCTTAGCGATACTGACGGTAAAACGAAAGAATGCAAAACAGAAAGAGAGGAAGAAAGAGATAGAGTAGGACACTTAAAAGGCCCATATCACGCTGTTTACTGACCTCTGCTCTAATGTTGTTTCCTCATCACAAACAGACCTGGAGTTGTGTTTTGTTTCATTCACATGTTTAACAGACTGAGTTCTTTTCTCAAACAGGAAACGCTCTGTTCCACCTTGTGATGTCATTAAGTGGTAATACAGGAAGTGCTCCACTGTGTTTTTAAACTCCATACACCTTCACTAGAATCATTTGGTTGATTATTTCAGCGCCTGAACTATTACTGAACTAAAGGTAAAAGGAGCTGTTAACTTGAAAACTACCACTTCATGACATCAGAAGGTGGAACAGAGCGGTTTGAGGTTTGGAAATGTTACTAAAACATGTGTGAAAGAAACAAAACACAACTCCAGGTCTGTTTTTGAGGAGGGAACAGTATTATAACATGATTTGAAGCTGATGAGAGTCACTTTTGTGTAATATAGGCCTTTTAATACTTCATATTCTGTATAAACAGGTTAGACCCCAGGAGGCTGCAGACTCTACAGTGGCTCAATGGTTTTGCACACACGGCTGTTCTCTAGCTGCATGTTTCTATGTGATGTTCAAAGTTTAAATATACAGAACATTGTAGTGATCAGAAAGAGTGTGAACATTTTGTGGTTCTTATTTTATCTTGGTCTAAAAACACAAAAATCTCTGTATCTTTTGTATTGTCTTTGTTTAAAATTGTACTTAAACGAATTGGATCCATAGGCAAAGAGCAGAAAGGGAAGAGTGGCACTTTTTATGAGAGTTTATAAAATGATTCTTAATATTTAGAAATTATTCTTGAGTCTAAATTGTTTTAAAATGATTTAGAAAGAATTAAAGTTAAATTAGAGGCCAGATTTTACATTTTTATAATTTTTGCTGTAATTTCTGTCATTTCGATTTCCGTATAATTCTAATGAGTGTTTTGTTTTTGTCCACTCCACCTCTCCTCTCTCTCATCCTCCCCTCTCTCTTTCCTCTCTTGCCTCTCTTCTTCTCTGTCTCTCTCTCCCCCTTCCCCCCTCTCTCCCTCGCTCCTCCTGTCCTTCCCATTTCCCCTCTTCCCTCCCTCTCCCTCTTTCTCTGTCTCTCTCCTCCTCTCTAACTCTCTTTCTGTCCGCCTCTCTCCATTTTCCCTCTCTCTGTCCCTCTCTCCTCCTCTCTGCTTCCCTCCTCTATTTTCTCTCCCCTTCTTCTTTCTTCCTCTCACCCCCTCACTCCTCTTTCTCCTCCCTTTCTCCCCCCCCCAGATGCCCAGTGCCCGGGTGCGACAGCTTGGGGCACATCAGTGGTAAATATGCCACCCATCGCAGTGCCTACGGTTGCCCCCTGGCGGCGCGCAGACAGAAGGAGGGGCTTCTGAACGGGACCCCCTTTAACTGGAAGGCGTTTAAGAGCGAGGGCCCCACCTGCCCCACCCCAGGGTGCGACGGCTCGGGACACGCCAACGGCAGCTTCCTCACCCACCGCAGGTACAGCAGAGACCAGACTGTAAATATGAATGTGGTTTTTGTATGGGCCAAAATCACAACGTCAGCGTCACAGGACAGAAAGTACAAAACTCAAACAGTTAAACAGTCATAAGTGTAGACCGTATACACAGTGCTGTGAAAAAGTACTTGCCCCCGTACCGATAACTTACTTTTTCTGCACCTTTGTCACTCTTAGCCATTTCAGATCAAGCAAACTTAAATATTAGACAAAGATAAATCATAAGTTAACACAAAATGCTGTTTAAGTGGTGATTTTATTTATTAAGAGAAAAAAAGCCATCTGAACCTATATGGCCCATCTGAAAAAGTAATTGCCCCCTAAACCTAATAACTGCTTGAACCTCCCTTTGCAGCAACAACTGCAGTCCAGCATTTGTGATAACTGACAGTGAGTCTTTCACATCTCTGTGGAGGAATTTTGGCCAACTCTTCTTTGCAGAATTGTTTTAAATCAGCCACATTTGAGGGTTTCCGAGCATAAACTGCCTTTTTAAAGTCATGCCACAGCATCTCTATTGGATTCAGCTCTGGACTTTGACTAGTCCACCCCAAAACCATCATTTGGGTTTTTTTTTAAGCCATTTAGAAGTGGACTTGCTGGTGTGCTTTGGATCATTGTCCTGCTGCAGAACCCAAGTGCACTTGAACTTGAGGTTACGAACTGATGGCCGGACATTCTCCTTCAGGATTTGTTGGTCGAGAGCAGAGTTCACGGTTCCTTTAATCACAGCAAGTCGTCCTGAAGCAGCAGAGCCGCCCCAAACCATGACACTACCAACATCGTGTTTCACTGTTGGCATGATGTTCTTTTTATCAAATGCTCTGTTCATTTTACGCCAGATGTAACGGGATGAACTCCTGATTGACAGCGTTGCTAAGGGGCGTTACCTTCAACAGCCTCGCTCCGGATTGGCTCTTTGGTTGCTGTGATACTCGCGGTTGATCAATCTTCATTTGACACTCTCTTAGTCCATTTCTTTAGACGGTTTATGGCTCCCACTACCAACACACACCTCATACAAGGCAATATGGGTGAAGTGTCTTGCCTAAGGGCACAAAAATACCCCCAGAGCCACACTTATCTGTTCAATGCAATTAACCCTACATGTCATACTCTTTTATAAACAGAACCTTCCCACAACAACTACACTCATTCGTTTAGTGTTTTGTTGCTAAAATTATTTTCTCTTTTGCATTTTTTTTGTTTATTTTTTTCTCCCACGGTTCATTTAAATTGCTGTAAGTTAATTTCGTTTGACAGTTTTGGTTCTTTATTTCAAAAAGTGAAGTTTTCGTGGCTTTTTGACTTTGACTTGAGAACGATGCAAATTTATGGAGATACACGGGATTCGAATCACATAATTATGATTCCGAGCCACCCACAGCAGTCTGTAATGGTGTTTAGTTTTTCTTAATCTGACAAACTTATGTTACAAAGTTGGACGTGGGGTTGGTGCAGACAGTGAGGTTACAGGAGACGCCAATCTAATCTGCAAACGAAATTAAAAACAAGAGTAAAGTCCAAAAGGTGCGGGATCCATTTTGTTTAGAATCAAGTTATTTACATCAAATTAAAAGTGTTTGAGTCACATTGCTAAAAGTTCAAACTCCACTTTGATACTTATGAGTAGACTCGATACTCGATCCCAATCCCGATACCACGATGATAATAAAAACACTCTTTCTTTAAGCAATAGAATGTGATTTTCCACGTTCGTACTTTATTTTCTATTCCCATGTGTCCTTATATCTGTGTAATCCCTCAGTGTCCAGTAGGTTCCATAGTGACTGCCCTATTTAAACTTCTTATAAGCTTTTAATGTTGCATATAATTAGATTCATAAAGGTTTTCAGTAAACGTTATGAACAAATGAAAGGCGATTGTAGTGTCAGAGAGGCCATTGGTGCAGATTGGGAGCCACTTTTCCACCCATCCACCCCAGGGCAGATTAAAGTCAAACTGTTTATCGCCCCATGGGTAAAGCTGAAAGAAGTGCCACTTATGACCATTGTAGTCTTAGATACACTTTCTTATTTCTAAGTTAAAGAGGCACTATGTAACTTTTCTCCGCTTGTCTCCATAGGAATGCTATTACTTTTCTCTAGAATGTTCTTTTGAAGAGTATTTGCCTTACAACTTTTAGCAATAAACTCACTATAATTGAATAAATACAAGATAAATCAGTTTAATGCCATTCTGTGGAACATTTCAGGCAATGCAAAAACATCTCCATGGAGACAAGCAGATGGCAGACCCCCAGCAGAAAAGTTACATAATACACTTTTAAAGGCCCCATATGATTCTATGCTCGGATCTCTGCTCTAATGTTGTTTCCTCATCACAAACAGACCTGGAGTTGTGTTTTGTTTCATTCACATGTTTAACACACAAACCCTGCACATTTAGAATGAGTTCTTCGCTCAGAAAACACTCTGTTCCACCTTGTGATGTCATGAGGTTATACAGGAAGTGCTCCACTGTGTTTTTAAACTCCATAATGCACTGCAATAATTTGGATATTTCAGATCTGGAATTGCCAATCTCTACTGAACTAAAGGTAAAATGTAGTTATTAACTTGAAAACTACCACTTTATGACATCACAAGGTGGATCAGAGCATTTTGAGTTTTGGAGATGTAACAGACTAATAATAAAGTGTTACTCAAACATGTGTGAATGAAACAAAACACAACTCCTGGTCTGTTTTTGAGGAGGAAACAGCATTATTTTAGCGTTCACTTTTATAAATGTCCCAAAATGCCATATTAAATAGTAATTGTTCAGATGTGTATTAACGCGTGTTTTTCTCTGCAGTCTCTCAGGATGCCCCAGAGCCTTGTTCGCCAAGAAGAAAGCAAAATACTCAGCGGAGGAATATCTCAGCTCCAAGTTCAGGGCCGGAGACGGTGAGCGGAAACGGAATTGGGATTTTAAACATGCAAAAAATGAACGTTTGGAAAACATTGGGGTAGACAAAAACATGGGAAGTTAGTTATAATAATTACTTAATACTTTTGGAATTTTAAAATACCAAGGTGAAATCTTAAGAACATTTCATAATAAGTTCACCTTAATAAAGCATGAAGAAAAATGTAGTTTACTAAGAATGATTCAGACTTAGTAACAATTTAATTAATGTCATAACCATCACTCCTTTATTAAAGACACAGTATGTAACTTGTGCAGATGACTTTCCACCTTCAGAAAGTTACATACTGTAGCTTTAAGAAGTTCCTAAGCCAGAATCATTCTTATTAAACTCTTGCGTCTTTCTTAAGTCTTTCTTCATGCTTTCCACAGGTGTAGTTCTTATAAAGTCATATAGTCCTGGTTGAGTTCTGGTTAAGACATGGTTTATTCCAGATATAAGAGGACGGGAGGGCATCTGACACGCCTAACATAATAATGCACCAACATTTTCTGTAAAAATAAATTGCCCTTTCAAATGCGTTGCCGTGACAGGCCTAGACAGCGTCAGGTGCAGTAGAGATCAAACTCAAAGGAAACGACATGAAAACGGACGAGCTTACAAACTGTTGCATCATCCCACCACCCAAATGCCGGATGCAGGGTTAGCGTCTTGTTTTCAATCCAGACTCAGTGTTTTAAGACCAGGATTTAATAAAAGGAGTGGGACTTTATTGACAAAATCTGCCATCATTGTTGTAAAAGTAGAGCTAGAGATGTATCCGCTAAAATGATATATTAAAGTTAACAAACTGGTAAATACATTTATAACAGTAGTGTCAGGTAGGAATGAATGTTTGGAAAAAATATCAAACTATTTTTCTGGCAAGCACTACGATTCGATTTGCAATTTATGTTTTAATAATAGGATTCAGTGCAAAGTTCACGTTTTAAACACATGTAGAAGAACTGACAAAAAGACTGAAATCTGAACTGACAAAATAATACAAGAATCACATCAGGACATGTTTCTACAGATCTACTCTACAGGGCTAGACGTTTATACGAGGAGTCACAGGGAGGGCATCTGACACACAGGGAGGGCATCTGACACACAGGGAGGGCATCTGACACACAGGGAGGGCATCTGACACACAGGGAGGGCATCTGACACACAGGGACATTTCAAAACATGTTTGCACAGATCTGAACTAAAGGTTTAGAAGTTGTTGTTTTTTCTATATCAAATTTGACCCGTTGTTTGTGATGCTAAGTGTTTTGTAATGTCATGTCATGTGTGTTTTCAGTTCTGGATAATGATGAGGATATTAAACAACTCAACAAAGAAATCAACGACTTGAACGAATCCAACAATGAGATGGAGGCGGACATGGTCAACCTGCAGACTCAGGTACAGTCTGATACTCTGTCGTACTGATGTATGTAGAATCATGTTCAGAGGCTAGATATTACGCAAAAGTGGCTGATTTTAGTTTTAGTAAATAAAACTTATTGGGAGCTTCTGGAAATATTTACTTAAGTACATTTGACCCACAGCCACATAATTTAAATATAGATTTGTAAAGATTTTTTTTATTTTCTTCATGCCAAGAAATGTAACGATTTAGAACGAGCCTAACTCAGTCTGTCTTACATATATGTGGTTGTATTTGGTTTAATTGCTGAAACACTGTATATTTTTTTCTTTTTATTCATATTTTGTTGTTCTTTATGAAAAAACTGTTTATTTGTGAAAAAAGTCCATTTCTGAACATATAAATACATAAATTCATTCAAAGTCTGTTTCACCCAGTAAATAGTAGTGGGGAGAGTGAGCATCCCTGTCTTTTCCCTGTGTTTTCTGACTTTGTTGTTATTACAGAATGTTTAAGAGAACACTAGTGACATGATGTTTGTGAACAAACCGGCTCTTTTGAACGGTTCTTCAGTGTGAATGGTTCCAACCAGATCTCATTTTTTAAAAGAACCAAATCTTTTTCTCTCCAATTTGTGTACATTTTTACACTGATTAAAGTTGAACAAACACAAGAAACAGCTCAGAAACAGAGCAGGGAACACAAGTGAGAGCTTTGTGCACAAAAAAAGAAAAAACCCAAACATATTTGGCATCGATGTCTGTGTAATGCCTCTGTCATCCAGGTCTGATCCACAGTAAAACCCAAATTAAATCTGTCAACTGGACATAAAGTTGTAGGAGTGAAGACTTTTGGCTGCTCATCCAAGTCTGGTTCTGGTCAGATTACTGCGGGACACTGCCTTATATCTAACTGAAGGGAAATTTAAAACAACTATTGTTTACAGTTTCTGTTTGTAGTGTAGGTCTGTTGTGCTACACTAAGTGTGAACTGAGCCTGAGACCTACTTAGCATAATCATTCAGTTTAAACAAGCCTACTGACTAGCTCTTTTGCTTTCTTTGGTTCCTTTGTTTATCTTTGGGTCTGAGGATGGATGAGGATGTTTTGTTTTTTTGTCCAGTTGACAGATTTAACTTTGGTCTATATTTGGCATCATAATAATAGTTAGTTTTTAAATTACTGATATTGTAAACTCACTCCCACTCCCAGTTTGAACCATTTTAAACACATCTGAGCCTTGGACATTTCTCTCTGTGATTAGTTTGTAGATAAAATGAGTTCTCACATTGGCTTCTGTCATAGAAATAGATATAAAAAGTGCTCCTGAATAGTCTTTGAATCGCTCTCTGAAATGAACAGATCCAAAACATTCGGATCCGATAAAAGAACCAAAAGTCCCAAACACATTTAATAATAAAAGTCAAAACATATACAGACTACAGTCATCCTAGTAAGCACTTAGCCAGTATCTAAATGCACCAGGTTAAATGTACCAGCTCGATCTGTTCTTCCACAGATCACATCGATGGAGAAGAACCTGAAGAACATCGAACACGAAAACAAAATGATTGAGGAGCAGAATGAAGCTCTATTTATGGAACTTTCGGGTCTGAGCCGCGCCCTCATCCGCAGCCTGGCCAACATCCGCCTGCCGCACATGGTGAGAGTCGAGCCCACAACCTCCCCTATACAACTTCCAGCTATTATACAAACACCAAGAACACACATAACACACACTGGCAGCACACGGTGAGAATCTAACCCACAACCCCATGTCTACAATAAATAGAACCTTCAGCCTCAGTAATCAAGATAATCAAACCCCTGGACTTTTAACATCTGTCCAGGGACACCAGATGAAACACTCTGAGACATTTACAGAACTATTTACAGATGTACATATACTCTATATAAATAAACACCAGTAAACCAAACGTTGGTTCAATCCCAGCTCTGTATTGTTGTGTCCCTGGGCAAGACACTTCACCCACTTACATTATTCCACGTCTGACTTCTTTATAAAGTTTTGATTCACGTGATATTTGACAGACCACACCGAAAACACAACATCCGCCCGCCACATATGTTATAAATACAACACCCATACAGTTCACATGATTCTTATGTACGATATAAGGTCGTGATCTTGGCTCTTTTGTCCTGTCCTCGGGCAAGACACTTCACCTACTTGAATAGACAACTGTGAGTGTTGCACCTTTGAGTATCTAATAAATGTCTTTACTATACTGGACCAAAGAATTGTTAAGTCTGTCCTTCTATTATTATTAGCTTTATTTAATTAGTTGCTCTCCCCAGCAGGAGCCAATCACGGAGCAGAATTTTGACCGCTACGTGAGCACCCTGACCGACATGTACACCAACAAGGAGTGCTTCCAGAGCCCGGAGAACAAGGCCCTGCTGGAGACCATCAACAAGGCTGTGAAGGGCATCAAAGTGTGAGCTGCCCCCATCCACCCCTCGATTACCCCGATACCACCCCAATACCACCCGGATACCACCCTGATACCACCGTCGCCCGGGGCAACTACCATCAACACTCACAAACAAAAAGGGAATTCAGGTTTTCAAACACATGGAAAAATGTACAAAAGTCTACCCAGGGAGCACTGAAGAAACGCGGACCAAACTCTACACCCTGCTGCTGTTGGGACGGGAACCAAAATCCTTCAAAAAGAATGAAAATTAATGTTAAACCGAATGGGATTTGAAATGCTGTATGTTTACCCATCGTCTATTTTTATGTCCTTAAATGTTTTTGGAAGACTACAAAAATGTCCGACGAATGCTGGATGGCTCGGGGAACGCCATCTCGTAGCAAAAGGCTTTCTGATAAAACAAAATGGAGGAGACGCTAACTTCTGCGCTACGACAACAAACGGCGAGTCAGCGATGCTACGCTAGCTGGATTTAGCCTGGAAGATCCCTCCAAGCAACATCACAAGCTACCACATGTATGGTCGCTTATTTACTATTTATTTTAATAGGACAAACGCATCTTTTGTTTTTATTTATTTAAACTAGCCCTAGTGTGCACATGACTTGAGTTAGTTATATCAATAGTATTTATGATGGACATAGCAATTGCACTTCGTTTAAATGGATAGTTTTGTGGTACGATAATTATTGTTAAATATTAATTATTTAAATTTGTGAACTTTTAAATTGTAATTTATTAATGCCATTTATGTTCTCGAGGTTTATTTATTTGAAGCAATCTATTTATTATTGTTGACATATTTTTTTGTAACACGAAACAATGCATTTTACTGTTCGGAGCGATGTCTTAACTATGTCTGGCGTCAATATTAAGACTATATAACTTATTGACGTATTTGTTTTGCATACTTTTTAAATAACTTTTTAAGTGCAGATGTTTTATAACTAAAACTTTTTGATAATTTTACAAAACCGTTATTTTTATGTTTTGTCTTTTGTTTCATGTTTCATTGTTTATTTAAAGAGGGGGTATTTCACTGCTATGGGGTATTAAAGAGGGGCTATTTTACTTTTCTGGGGTATTAACTAAAACACGTTACATATTTAGATCGCCATGTTTCCTTTTATTGTTTTGAAAATGCTATATTCACCCGAAAACAACGTATTAAAATGCTTTATAAGTTTCACTTTTGATTTTGATGATGTCCCTTTGCTCTCTGTGCTAAGTCACCCCTGCCCCCCCTTCAGAGCACTACAGACAGAATTACAACAGAATCAGCTGCATCCCACTAATGAAACTACTGCATTTATCATACAGTTTTCTATCATGTTTTTGTATTTTTCTGAAGAGTCGTCGTGTGGGAGCATGGGTGATGTAGACTTGTACTGCTAACTGTTACAAGGGTTTGAATAGGGTCTGGGAGAGATCGCTAGATTACTCAAAGATGCCTGGATGACATCTAAAACCTTTTCAGACATGTTTCTGATGAGGGGACAATGTTAGAACATGGGAGAAAGATACAAAAAAAGTGATTTTGCATAATACCCCCTCTTTAACTATTCTAATATTTTTTTCTGTTACCACATTTCGAAAACCCACTGCTGAAAAAAGAAAGTATGTATTTATTATTTATTTATAAGAAAGAAATGAACTAATAACTGCTGTATATTTATTTTGTTATGTATGTTGTGATGTGACGGTTGCGTCTGAGTAGTCTTACAAAACCACTGCTAATGTTTAAATAAAGAACGAGCAAACTCTATGTTAAACTGTTTGGTTTCTAGGCCCGCCTCTACACTGCAAAAACAGATCTAAGGCGGTTAAAACGACTTGAATACAGATCACTGGATTATTTGAGTAGATTTGACTAGTTGTGACTAATTTACTTTGGAAATTATTTTTATTTGACTTCTTAAAAAATAATCATTCTTTTTTTTTTTCTTTATTCTTAAAAAATAAGAACAGAAATAGTGTCATTGCCAAATAATCTGACATTGTTTTAAGAAACCCTGTGTTGAAACCAGGTATAAGATGTAAAACAAAATATAAGTTCTACATTTAGACTTATTTAGAATACAATTAAAGAAATTGTGTTTGTCTCAGTTAGAAAATTGCAGTGTTGTAACAGCAAAGTACAAGAACACCTGCAGTTGAATAAGAATGGGTAAAAAAAAGTCCAAAAACATGTAAGATACATAAGGTTTCAAGTTGTTGTTTTTTTCTATTAACAAAAACAGGATTTAAAGGTATATTTTTTTGCAGTGTAGAGAGGCCAACAGCTGATTGTAAAAACTCAAAGCTGTCCTGTTCGTTTTGGTTTCTGTGTGGGAGCCATCTTGTGCTTTAGTCAGGTCAAAGTTTAAGTCAAAAATACTAAAAAAATTAAGTAAATAGGTCTGTTGATGTTACCTCTCCGAAGCGCTTTGTAGCGGCCAGCACGGCTCACCCAAATCCTCTGCCATGTGCCCAGCTGTACACCGCAAAAACCACAGTGTCTACGGGAGGCAAAATGAAACCAATTCAGATGTTCAAGTATTTTTAACTCGATTTTTGCAGTTTCAAGCTCTGCAGTTTAGCTTTTTGACACAATGCACTGATTTATAAAGTCTTAAATGATCCACAGACTAAATCAGGAGCAGCAGATGTCAGATTCATAATAAAAACACATATAAAATGCTTAATAAAAAAAAAATCTCATTTATACAGTTAATTTGTGTAATTCTGGGGTTGATTTTGACCTTTGGAAAATGGAGGTTAATATATTTGAACTGCACATAATCTGTATAAACAGGGCCGTACATCTGCGTACAACCTGCTATACATAAATTTGTTCTTATCTGAGGCAAAATACTGAGTGGATTTAGTTTGTTTTGATTTATCTGGACTTAGGAAGAGCAGTTTTCAGTTTGAAACATGTTGCAAAGACCGCAAAGATAATGTAGTAACTTTGCCTGCGTTTGCACTGTTCCTGTTTGGACCTGGTCTGGTCCTGATGTAGGTTTAGTTTTGTGTTCAGTTTTAAAGTAAAACGCACAGAAGTGTGAACACAGCTGAAATGAAGTTGGTCAAGTCTACTCAAAGAAGTATTCTGAATTCGATCCCATTTACCTCTCGCAGTCTGTTCTTTTTTGCAGTGTAATGGGGCACATGCAGGTCTCCAGCCGTTTGTAGCTGGACCCCGTGGGCACAGCGCCCCCTTGTGTCGAGCGTCTCACACCCGTGTAGCCTTACTCTAGATGTTACTTTAATGCACAAAGTGCCACTGAGACGCTTTGGTTCGATTCTCACTTCTGTAATGTAACTCCAGAGAGCTGTTTCAGATGCCTTTATTTCTCTGCCAAGACGGCCATACATACACAGTATATACATTCTGTACAAATAGATTTTAAAGATGCTATATATATATGAATATAAACATACGTATATTTTTCCAGTGTAATTGTTGACTTCTTGTATTACTCAAAGGATCCCTCTCTGAGACAAAAGGAGAATAAGACCTGCTTTACTGTGGCTTTAACATAACTCTTGGTCAGGCTGCGGCGTTCGCTCCAACACTCTGTCCCAAACGTGTTCCCGAATGATGTCGTGTGCTGGGAATTCTCTGTCCCAAACGTGTTGTGGAATGATGTCGTGTGCTGGGATCGCTGTTGCTCCGTGTTTCTGTGGCGTAGAATGGCGTGTGTAATATGACACATGACATGTGCTTGTGTCTGTTGGTCACGTCTGGTGGATGTGGCGAGCCGTGTGGCGCTTTTAGACGATGTAGAATGAACTCTATGTGCACTTTCTGAACCATTGAAATGCCAGCATTTGGGCCGCGACCGCTCGCGCAATAGTTTTCCCCACTAGAGGGTGCTTTGTGACATGGTTTGTTGTTGTGTGTGGCGTTGTTCAGGCGTGTGGAAAGAGTGTAACTTTCCAAACAAACCAAAAGATGGCGATGTTTGTCAGGGGCCTAGGGCAGAAGGGGCCCGGGCCCTGCTGCGGCCCCAGTGAGGGAGTGTGGGAGTGGGACACTGATCCGCTCCATCTCCCTGTGTGCGGGGGAGGCGTTTGTCCATCACTGAGAAGAATGTGAAGTCTTTGTTTGTTTGACCTTTGCCCTGGAAACAGTTGTGATGCATTTGGTTGAAGTATTGCACGAGCAGAGTACAGACTGTGGATCCTCTGCACTGTTTGATATGGCATGACCCCTTTTAAACTGCTTGATGAAATAGTCTCCTGAGGTTTGTAAATGAAAAACAGAGGCCATGAAAGAATAGCGTTTCAGAATGTCAGAGCGCGGCGCTGCCGGAGGCGGCAGCCCACGCACACTTCGCCATCTTATTTACATAAAGTCTGAGCGAAGAACAGGAGCGGTTTGTTCTAAACACAAAAGTAAATTAAAAAAATCTAACTGGTCAGAGCCCTGCTTCCCTCCAGCTCCTGCAACGAAATGGAGAAAATAATTCCTCCCTTGGACCAGCTCAGACTGAGACTCTGTCCAAACATCAGTGTTACTCCAGTGTCTCTGGACCCAAAGCGCTGGGCTCCTGTTGTCTCTCCTGTGCCTTCACACTCATTCATGTACCATGTTTACAGTCCACAACAACGTCCCCAACGCTCCCACCTGCGAGAACGCTCCGATCAGCGAGAACGCTCCGATCAGCGAGAACGCTCCGATCAGCGAGAACGCTCTGATCGATGAGAATGATTCGATCGGCTGAAATGTAGAGCTGTTTCCCAATAAAACGAAGTGGGCGTCTTGTCTTTTGCTGTCTGTTTCGTACAAGTTTAGACTGTACCCTTGGCGCGCAGGTTAAGACTGTATCTGTTGGCCTGTTTAGACTGTACCCTTTGACTCTTTGACAGGTTTCGATGGTACATGGCGACATTTAGGGACTGCAGTGACAGAGAAGTGAACCCTCGCGCTCCTTCCGTTAGGCTAAAGAAACTGTGATCCTTCTTTTAAATTCAGGTAACCAGCTCTCCGTCGTTCGATAGAAATGCATCCGTGTGCAGGGCATTATTTTGTGTGTACATATTTGTATTAAGACAAAAACAGTGTTATACTTGTTGTTGTATTGAAAGACAAAATTGTTGAAAAATTAAATGAAAAAAAATAGTTTGTGACAAAAAATCTCCACGGCCAAGGGTTGTCCTGCTAACACATTTTTACAGAGATGAGCTATTTTTACTGGTGATTTTTCTAGGTGTTGATATTTTAAAAAATGACAAAACTTCCAAAATTTCAAGCACTTCAATAGATTTTAAGGATTTTTGTTACTTTTCTAGACGATTCCTTTGCACCGTTTTTTGTAAAGCGGGATAATTCTTGGCTGTGCTCCTCATGCGTCTTTGTTTTGGTTTTTTGGTTGGACTTTTGGGGTAAAATGTAGTCGGGAGTTTGTGCTGTGCGTCTGTTAAAAGTGTCCCCCTGTTTCTGTGTCCGTGTATTAAGCAGAGCAGTGATGTCAGTTATTGTGAGAGTTTGAACCATTTTAAATGTTCTCTATGAAAAATAACAATAAAGAAACATAGACAAGTCCGAGTCTCTGTCACATCTATGATGCTGATATACACTGTGAAAACTCTGTAAAAAATCTGTACATGACTTAAAATTACTAATTACTCAGAACACATGTGCAAAATTGACTCTTTTGACCTTTTAATCATATTTTACTGTTGTCACCTTAAACAAAACTGGAGTTGTATTTTGTTTCATTCACACTTGTTTCATAAATCCATTCATCAAACGTTTGAGCCTCAAAAATACTCTGTTCACAATTTGCCTGTTTTGTTATGTCACAGATAAAACTACAGCAGTTTTTAAGCACATGAACCATCACCAGACTCCACAGTGATGATTAACACAGTTTGACCCGAGTCTACGGTCAAACTGTGTTCACAGTGAACCCATGGCTCTATTAGCACAGTGCGGTTGTATTAGCATAGCGTAGCTGTATTAGCATAATGTGACTCTATTAACATGGACTGTTTCTGTTTCTGTTAGCATAACGTGGCTCTATTAGCATAGCATGCCTCTATTAGCATAGCATGGCTCTCTTAGCATAGCATGGCTCTCTTAGCATAGCATGGCTCTCTTAGCATAGCATGGCTCTCTTAGCATAGCATGGCTCTCTTAGCATGGCATTCGTCTGCTTTGTCATTATTCATTCCCATCAGCAGAGGGCGCTCCAAGGAGTAGTTTATAAAGTATATTTTCCAAGTGCAGATATTACTTAAAATGACTAAAAATTCTGATCCCAAAGCAATGAAAATCAGGTTTAAAGCTAAATTAAACCTGCAAGAAAGCATAATGTGCTTTTTAATTAAAAATATTAGCCTGGAGTTAAGTGGATTTCATCAGTTTAGATTTAGACGTCAAAGCAAACATCTTTATTCCGCCAGAATGAAGATTTAAGTAGATTCTCACCTATCACTCACAAATAGAAGATGTTTTTTCTTATTTTCAGATGAATAATCTCATTTCAAATCCTCAAATCCTACTTATTTAAGAAAGAGGGGTTTTGTTTGTTTGTTTGTTTTTGCAGTGTATTTTGTTATTATTATTTTTTGTATCAAGTTCACAAATCATGATGTTAACAATATGATATAATGCAGTTTGCTTGTTTCAGACAGAAAGTTCTTATTGAAATGACACTCGAAAAACAATGTCAAGTTATTTTAGCCAGAAAATCAGACAAATACAGTATTTCATTTAAGCAATTTCACTCATTTCATTGTTTGGTTCTTTTTGCATTTTATTATCAGCAGTTTCAGGCTAAATCTGTGAGTTAAGCTGACAAATTAAATGTTAAGAGTACAACATAATGCAAAGATATTTGATCCTGAAATGACGCTCAAAAAAAGTGAATTCAACTTTAACCAAGAATGTGAATAGATTCTCACATACAAATAGAATAGTTTTTTCTGTTTAATATGAACAGACTATTTTCAAAAGAAGAAATGTATTTTTTTTATTTTAAGATTTCAAGAGGAAAGACAAAAAAATCCTAATTCTAGACTAATCTCAAATCAAGATAAATACTACTTCATTTTTACCCTTAGAAAGAGGGTTTTTTGGCAGTGTTTTTTGGATTTTCAAGCCATTTTTTTGTATTAAGTTTTACAGATTAAAGCTGCTGTCATGACATAACGCCGTGTTCTCATGCCTGAGACAGACACTTTTTCCTAAAACAGTAAAATATATTTAAATAAGTCACAAATATAACAAAATACTCAACATAATAAGCTGTGGATCCATGTTTAAATGTTTATGTCACATGTTTTATATTTGCTTCTGTCTCGTGCGGCTGTGGAAATGACAAATATATTTAATTTCAAGTGACATTTCCATACTGAGATGTAGTAAATCTTTTATTTGTTGGGGTTTTATTTTGTTGGGGTCTGCCACAGGCTCTCTGGGCCTTTCTCTGTGGAGTTTGCATGTTCTCCCTGTGTCTGTGTGGAGTTTGCGTGTTCTCCCTATGTCTAGGGCGGTTCCAGCTGAGGTCCTGACCAAAACTAGCTCAAGATGTGGAGATGGATCCCACTGCTCCTGACATGTTTAACGCACAGACACTGAAGGATGGGTCAGATGCAGAGAGCGAAGATCGCACAGGGCTCCTCTAATAATTTTCCATCTAAAAGTCTATGTAATGTTTTCTCCTTATATTTCTATGTTAAAACAACACATTCCCATTATATAAAGAAATATCTTATGTAAAGTTGATGTAAAACTAATTTAAAAAACTTTTATTTTCTTGCTTGTTTCTTTGAACAGCCTCTGGAGGCCCTCTGCAGTGTTTCCGAGGCCTCCCCATACCCTAGAGTCTATATGCCTATCTATTAATTTGAACTTTTCCAAATCTCCACGTGAATCTCAGGGCGTTTAGAACGTAATGACGTCACATGAACATGTCCTCGTGAACAGGACAGGACCGAAAATGGGACATATCTCATCAGGAACAAAACCTCTCTACTGAGCCACGCGGCACAATTGAGACGCGTCCACACACATAAAACAGCGCCCCCTGCTGTCCAAGATCTTTTGAACATAAACCCACCAAGCGGTCTGATGTGGAGCAGCACTGCCCTCTGCTGGATTATATGCGGGTTACAAGTGTCTGTGCATACAGTGTTTTGTTTTTATTCTGTGAACTCTACCACCAGCAACAAACTCTGGAAACAGTGAGATCAAATCAGTACTATTACTGTTACTGTTGAGTCCTTGTTTGTGATTTGTATGAATGATGATTTCTCATCTTTTACTTGCCCCTCGGAGGTAAATAAAGTGGCTGATTTGAATTACTTCAAATGAGATGCAACTGCTTTGCCTGGATGTTCCACAGCATGGCATTAAACTTGTCAATCTCCACGAAGACAGGCTGTTAACACTAACCACTTTATGGGTCAGATCTGTGAAGAGGCGGACCCCATTCACAGGAAGAGTGATGTGTATGTTTTTAAAGGTATTTCTGAGCATTAACAACTGAATTAATGCAAAATAAGTAAGTTAATGTTTGAAAGCCCTATATTACACAAAATTGACTCTTGTGAGCTTTAATAATGCTGTTACCTCCTCAAAAACAGACCTGGAGTTGAGTTTTGTTTCATTCACTCATGTTGAACTAACACTTAACGTTAGTCTTTCTACGTCTTCAAAGCTCAAAATGCTCTGTTCCGACTTGTGATGTCATGAAGTGGTAGTTTTTAAGTTAACAACTCCATTTACCTTTAGTTCAGTAGAGACTGGCAATTCCAGGGCTGAAATGATCCACATTATTCCAGTGAACGTGTATGGAGTTTAAAAACACAGTGAGACACTTCCTGTATTGCCTCATGACATCACAAGGTGGAGTGTTTTCAGCCTAAATATGCAGGGTTTGTGTGTTAAACATGTGAATGAAACAAAACACAACTCCAGGTCTGTTTGTTATGGGGAAACAACATTATAACATTAGAAAAGAGCGTAATATAGGCTCTTTAATGTGGAATACTGCATATCAACGATAACATCTCCATGGAGACACACAGGTGAATGGACCTTTCACCAGTAAAGTTACATAATGATGCTTTGTGTAGTCTAAAGCCCTTTGAGAAGCTTAGGAGCAGGCGCACATTGACTAAATAGGATAACACTGCTTAAGTTTAGAGGTGGGGACTTTAAGCTCAGAAACTCCAGTGTAGCTATGGAAGATGACAGAATTTTTATTTATTTATTTTCATTTTTTTATTATTTGCTGAATGACATTTTGTCTCACCCTCATCACAAAACGTGTAGAATTATTTAATTGATTATTATTTAATTACTTATATTTTCAAAAGTAGGCCAAACGTGCTCCGTCGCTCTGGCTGTGACGTCAGCGCGTCAGCTGGCCCGTATGTTTACATCCTGAGCAGGAGCAGCGGAGTGTCCTGCACCGCTCCACCGACAAAAACACGCTTTGCCCGGGCAAAAAGCCGAGGACAGGCCGCTCTTCTGCACAACTACACTCAGGTACAGCTTCTACTTTAACATCAGACATTTTAAATCTTACATGAGCGCTGTTTGAAGAGGTTTTCACGCCGTTTACAACCGATTCTGTCTATTCTTGTGTCTATGTTTCCGCTAGCACAAAACAACGCATTTCCTCCGTTTTGATCGGGTTTACCCCCCAAAAAACAAGACACCAGATTCATATTTTTGTTTAGTTGCTTGTGTACACGTCCTTTGCTTATGGTTAAGCTGTTCGAGTGTTTGTTTATTGAAAATGGGGCAGAGGAATGGCGTAAATAAACAGCGCAGCTCTGTGAGACTAAAAACTGTGCGTGAGACCGGAGACTGCGCTGTTTGGGGACTCTAATGATGACATCGAGTTTATTACCTTTAAAATTAACTTTTAAAATGCCCCAAGCGTGTCGTAAATGTGCAAATAAAGTGTAGAAATTCGGTGACACAGTTTTGCAGAAGCCTACCCCACTAGCCTACTAAACCAGATCAGTACAAGACCACACTGCCCCCGTGCGGTCAGTGTGTTTGCAATAAAAAAGAAAACAAAAATCTAGTCATAATAATAATAACAGCATACTAATGATACTGGATAAACCTGAAGTCATTTTTACACAGACAAGTTCCTAATTGTAAATCGTTTAACCTTAAGTGTTTGGAATTAAAGATTAAACAAACAAGTAACACACAACACAGGACTCATTTCATAATAACACCTCAGTATGTAACTTTTTGCCAAAACAGATTAATATAAAAGCTTGTATGTTTTTATTGCACTGAAAAAACATTAAAAAAATATGTGTCTTTACTGTGAGCAGGCTTGCATCTCCACAAACCTGACTGTTATTTGCACAAGAGAAGGGCATGCTCCTGCTTGTTTACATGGAAATGTTGTTCCACTGGCTGTAATATTCTACATTATGGCACAAAACGTATCTTTGGAGAATGTTCCGAAGTATCGTTTTAACTTTCTTTTTCCATGGGATGGTGCAGCTGACTTTCCTCCCACAGAAAGTTACATAAAGATCTGTATTTAAACTGTTTGTCATCCATTTTACTCCCAGTAAAAATACATTGGGATAAAAACATATAAATCCAGATACTAGCCTGATCAATGCTAAATCTCAAATCAAAACTAGATTTGAATAAATATACAGAAAAATCTATGCGTAAATACAATAAAATGTTCCATCTGCTGAATGGTCTTAAAGTGATCTTGGTCCTGATTAGAATCTAGTATAAGATCATATAAAAATATTAAAGGGGCCACATTACTCTATTTTTTGATCTAATGTTGTTTCCTCATCACAAACAGACCTGTGTTTTGTTACATTCCCACGTTTAACACACACACCCTGCATATTTAGTCTAAGTTCTTCTCTCAAACTGAAAACACTCTATTCCAACATGTGATGTCATTAAGTGGTAATACAGGAAGTGCTCCACTGTGTTTTTAAACTCCACACACCTTCACTAGAATCATTTGGATCATTTCAGATTTAGAATTGTCCATCTCTACTGAACTAAAGGTAAAAGGAGCTGTGAACTTGAAAACTACCACTTCATGACATCACAAGATGGAACAGAGCATTTTGAGCTTTGGAGATGTAGAAAGACTAATATTAATGGATTAATCAAAAATGTGTGAATGAAACAAAACATAACTCCAGGTCTGTTTTTGAGGAGGTAACAACATTACAATATGGCTTAAACCTCACAAGAGTAATTTTTTCTGGTGTCTTTGTATCAAATTTGTTACAGAACTTTTACTGTAGTATCGAAATTGAGACTTTGTTGTATTTCGATAACACTTGGAATTCTCCGTGACCCCTGAGCCCTCCTGTGGGATGTGAAGGAGGTGACAAGTGAAAGGTTGTTTGATCCTTTGCGTTTCTACAGACACCATTGCTCCGTCTGCTCCTGCTTTGTTTTTAACTGTGGCTTTTAACACCAGTCTGAAAAGAGGAGGAGTCGCACTCATCTGACAGAAACATAAAACATTCCCCCGCTTCCCTCATTCAGAGCCAATCTTTTGTTTTCACTTGGTTTTGCATTTTGAAGAAAGTACCTTATATGTTAACAGGTGGTAATTGATAGATATAGATGAAAAGTGGAAATATAGGCCTGATATTGATACGTTGGAGTGACGTCATGTTGGGGGTGTTCTGCCTGTATGCCTATGGTGTATTGTTCAGCAGTTACCACGGTGACACAATGCACACATTAACAACAACTACCAAAAAAGTTTGAAAATAGTTTCAAGAAAAAATCCAAAATTGATTTAAAGAACACATTTTCAGGACCTAGTGATCAATCTGAGCATTCATGGTCCTGTTTAGGAATTTGATTTTCAACAAAAAGGTGAGAGTGACTAACTGAAAAACTGCTAATGCTAATGCTAGCTTGTGACTGTAATGTTATTTGAGAGAGACTTGTTTAACAGCACAAATCAGCTCACCTGTTGTAGTTCAGATGAGTCAGGTCTTTGTGGTCAGATTGTGTTAAAACAAGATTAAAGTCTAACTTAAGTAACAGAGCTTCAGACAGAGCAGTGCCTACAGTTAGCACTAGCTGCAAAGTATCAGTAAAAGTATTCATACTTTGCAGCTGATTTCATCCAAATTCCAAAACATCAGGCCCATATTTGCCCTTTTTAGTGTATCGCCTATTGACCTTAAATCTCCAGGAGATGGCGATACTTTGTTTTGGCCGACCTGCTGTCTGAAGAATATTTTAGAAAGGACTGCCCAGAGAACCTTTCAGAGAACTGCACTTGGAAAGGTTTATGGTAAAAAATAATCCAAATCGTCTCTATATATCAGGCCAAAAAATATCGGCCATCGGTTTCTCTGGATTCTCAACTGTTCCTATTGGCATCGAACATGAAAAAACCCATATTGGTTTGATTTCTAGCAGTTAATATGCAGTCTTTATAATCTGTGAGATAATATCAAATACCTCTACATTTGAGCTACTCTTTAGAAAATATCAGCGCTAATGTCAGTATGTGGGATGTATGTATCAAGTTTGTAAGACCCGATCCAACTGAGAAATACTTCAAAACAGTCAGAAAATAACTGCTGAGTCATGTCGGTGTCATGCCACTAGGGATGGGACGATATACGATAATATCGTTAAGTGCGATAAATAAGGTCCGCAATTAATCGTTCGTGGCATTTTTTAATAATCGTGATCATCGTGCACCTTTACAGCACCACACTGCCTCATGTTTCCAGTTCCAATACAGCGTTTAGATGTTAGTTTGTGGTGTTTGCCCACTCTGACATAGCAATGAGACTTGTAGCTTCTGTGCTTATCTCTGTCTGAACTATATTCTGTCAGATATCAACAATAAACAAAGTCTGATCCGTAACTCTCCACAGGAACGTACCAGTGCGCGCCTCACCCGTGCGCACAGATGAGACGCTAATGTGTGCACATCTTAGATTTTTACCTACAATAATGCAAACTGCAGAATAAAACAACACCCTTTATACAATACACAAATTAAGTCTAATTCATACAGTTGAACACAAATGTGTCAGAGCACATGGTCCGAATGCGCACTATGTGCACAGAAGCAAAGCTAACGATTACACACAGTATATTTTACCTACAATTAAGTCAATAGCAGAATAAACCACGCTTACCAATCGAGAACAGCATCCAATCCATGAAAAAATAAGGTCCTTTACTCCTGAGTCCACTGTGGGATCTTTACTCTGTGCCATGAACCGCTCCGGGTCAGACATGCCTCTAGTTTAACTTGTACAAACATCCACTCGTTTCCCAATTCACCAAAGTGCCTTAATTAAAAAAATTAAGTGTTCGTCGACGGGCACTTGAGTCACTTCTGGCGCGACAACGACTGGTCCATTTCGGCAGCATGGCATTGAGGAGTACACATTGGCCGTGTCCCAATTCGCCAAAATGGCCGTAGGATCACCATTCGAAGTGTGCGACAAAGGGCAGCTACGTAATTTCCAGCGCGGCAAGGGCTGTCCCATTTCAACGCACCCTACTGAATGCGCTCGACAAACCTGCCCTTCCCTTTCCACCGTTTCCATGGAGATTGGACGAAACCATGCACACTTCACGCACTTCTATATTCCATCATGCACCGCAACTACGCAAAAAAGAGAAGAAAATAGAGTCCGCTGCGCAATACACATTCAAATGTTCGTACTGGTTTACCTCATCTACAACAGTGCGACATGAAACTGTTAAATCTGAATAAAGATCTGTACAGTGTGTTTGATGATTAAAAGGGAGAGGAGTTACATGGAATAAAGGAATGTGCAGTTATTGCTACACAATAAGAGACATTATTATCATTAGAAATTATTATTGCAATAAGAATAATGTAAGAATGTTCGTTTCTATTGTAAGCGTCAAAGACCAAGAGACTGAAACATAAAGTCAGAAGGTTTAATGATCCACACAGGTAATGTGAACAATGAAGCAACGGACTCTCCAGAAAGGACAGAAGAGAGTCCTGAGACGTGCACAAAATCTTCATGAGTTCCGTACATTCCATAGGTCTGCGCCCCTCGTGGGCACGTGTCATTTACCTTAGTGTTAGTAAGTCAAGACACTAGTTTGATGCAGTGGTGCACTGCTAGAAAATACCTTACAATAATAATATGAAAAGAACTGGCACGGCATAGAAGGGAAACAGTGCCCTCTACTGTTATTAAAGTGGTGTAGCAACTGGCCAAAATACCGAATCGTTAAACTGCAATATCCCACTTTATGTACAACTAATCAGTGTTCTCTGGTCTATAGACTATTACCCCACAGACGTACCACCTTTGGTCGGATGGTCCTGTCTGTCCGAGGTGGGAACCTGTGGAATAGACTCCCTTTAACTCTGAGGGAGTGCCCAACATATAATTCATTTAAGGCTCAACTGAAAAACTGGCTCTGGGCAAACTAAACTTGCACACACTAAGTGCCAGGGTGTTTATTATATATTGTGTATCCTTTATGGACCGTTTTAGTATTGTATGCAGCATGTGGGTCTGGATAATGAGCTGAGTGAATGTTAATGGAGTTTTGTGCAAAGTGACTAAGATTGTAAGATTGTATGGTTGGAAAATTGTATTTAAGGCCTGATCATTGTTTAATGTAAATTTTATTGTTGCTGTATTTTTGATCCCTGTGACCCTGACCTGTGGGACTACGGATGGAAATTAGCCGTATGGCTACAATCCGGCGTGTTTACATTTGTGCTTTTGTCATGTATGTTCATTAACATGCACTGTCCCAATCAAATAAACAAATAAATAAATGTAAAAAGGATACTGTTACCTCTGTCTCTATTATTACATTTTCACAAGGTATATTTTGTTAAAGTTATGAAGTAGCTACAATTGAGAAAAAAAAATCACCTTGAAACTTATAATTGCCTATTGATATTCAATCTAAACAAAAAGAAACGGCTGTGACGACGACATCTTGACTTTTCTTCTATTAAATAATAAATCATTAAAAATAACGTATGTAATGTGCATATCGTACGCTCAAAGACAGCGGTGGAAGTGCGGTCCGTGGTCTGGGCCTGTCCCACTTCAGCAAGATGGCGGCTACACTGAGGAGGGCAGATTCTCGTCCGGAACCTTCAAACTACACTTTGAAGAGTACTTCGAAGGGACCCTTCAAAAGGTGCATTTGGCGAATTGGGACACGGCCATTTTCTTCCGGGTACGTCTGTTTACGGAAAACCATGGCATGTCATCATCCTGTCCTGCTGCTCATTGGCTGTAAGGGGAAAACGTCACTAAATGTGTGTGATGTAATTGGTTCATTCTACAAGGGGAAGAGTGGGGCATAAACTTTCAGTCATCTGTAGCACTGATTCACTGTCTGCGGCCTCAGTAACCCACAACCCCCACCTTATTGGCCAACACTGCTGTCAATCACAAGCTGACACGTGTGTTTAGCACTGGGGAACAAAGATGGTGCTGTCAGAAGTTTATTATGCCTGAAATCGACAAAAGAAAGACAAAGAAGTGATGGAGCAACCGTAGTTTCCGTAGTAACCATACCACACTAATGTGTTGTTTTGCAGTGTTTGTGCGACAGGATGGGAGGGGCCGTGAGCGCGGGCGAGGATAACGACGACCTCATTGATAACCTGAAGGAGGCGTACTACATCCGCTCTGAGCTGGTGGAGCGGGCGTTCAGAGCTATAGACCGGGCGGACTACTACCTCGACGAGTACAGGGACAACGCATACAAGGTACTACTATTACTACCTTGACGAGTACAGATACAAGGTACTACTACTACTACTACTACTACTACTACAACAAATGAAATAGTAATATATGAAATGAAATAAATAAAATGTATAATATTTAGTATACACTACAGATTTATGTGTTATAACTATAATACTGTTCCTCGTGTAGGACCTGGCCTGGAGACATGGGAACATCCACCTGTCTGCTCCCTGTATTTACTCTGAGGTGATGGAGGCTCTGGACCTCCACCCAGGACTCTCTTTCCTCAACCTGGGCAGTGGGACGGGGTACCTCAGCACCATGGTGGGGCTCATCCTGGGTATGTGCCACAGAGCCTCTGTGTACCAGTCTGTGTGCCAGTGTGCATGTGTGTACAGTATATATATGTGTGTGTGTCCGTACCAGTATAGTACAACTACACACATACAATAATAATAATGAGATTTAGAGTGAGTGTAGCTACAACCACTGGTGAAAAACGGTGTTACACATAAATGAATAAAACATTTCTGATGTGACGTGGCCCCTGTGTGTCCAGGGCCTTTTGGAGTGAACCACGGCATCGAGCTCCATGCAGATGTGATGGAATACGCCTATCAGAAACTGGAGCGCTTCATCAAGACCTGCGACAGCTTTGACAGGTGCGCACCTGACACACCTGATTCATCTGTCACACCTATCACACCTGACACACCTGGTACACCTGTCACACCTGGTACACCTGTCACACCTGGTACACCTGTCACACCTGATTCACCTGTCACACCTGATTCACCTGTCACACCTGTCACACCTGATTCACCTGTCACACCTGGTACACCTGTCACACCTGATTCACCTGTCACACCTGATTCACCTGTCACACCTGGTACACCTGTCACACCTGATTCACCTGTCACACCTGATTCACCTGTCACACCTGTCACACCTGTCACACCTGACACACCTGTCACACCTGGTACACCTGTCACACCTGATTCACCTGTCACACCTGATTCACCTGTCACACCTGTCACACCTGTCACACCTGACACACCTGTCACACCTGACACACCCGGTACAACTGATACACCTGTCACACCTGACATACTTGTCACACCTGTCATCTGTCACACCCGGCACAACGGTCAGATGCACATATGGTGCAGCCCTAACCTCGGCGTCTGTGTCCTGTGTTGTTTTCTCCCTCTGTCTCTCTCAGGTTTGAGTTTTGCGAGCCATCCTTCGTGGTGGGGAACTGTTTGGACATCCCTCCGCACTCGAGGCAGTATGATCGGGTTTACTGCGGTGCCGGTGTTCAGAAGGAGCACGAGGATTACATGAAGAACCTGCTGAAGCTTGGAGGGGTGCTGGTCATGCCCCTCGAGGAGAAGGTCTGGACCCAGCAGCCAGTGCCCCAGTTCACATTTTATTTACATCATTGTAAAGATCCAGAACTCAGATCACCAAAATGTTCTTGAAAACTACACTAGCGTGTTTATACACACATTCAGTCTAAAATTATAAATCATTGTTCACAAATGTCACTAAACAAACTTAAACAAAAATCCATCTTCCCTCTATTCCTCCTCTTTCCTCTTCTCTCCTCCTCTTCCTTCTCTCTTTCCCATTTATATCCTTCCTCTCATAGACTAGTTTACACCCATGGACCACTATGAACCTACCTGGACACTGAGGGATTACACAGATATAAGGCACATGGGAATAGAACACAAAGTGCAAACATTTAATTTTGAAAATTGTGTTGTCTGTTTTTCTGTTGTCTAAAGAAAGAGTGTTTTATTATCATCGTGGTATTGGAATCGGTATTGGTTTGGAGTCTATTCCTATCAAAATCGAGTTTGAAATGTTAGTATTGTGACACTGGTAGTTAATCAGATTAACTTTTTTCTCATAATAAAAAACACAAAAACATATGGATTTAATCTTATTGTCATGAGTCTGAATAATACACACTTTGAATTAGCCCTATTTAAAACAAATATAGGTCCAGACCACAGTGTTTCAGAGACGGAGGACTGGCTGTAGACCTGTCCGTCAAAAAGATCACTGACTGTTAAGTTTTGTTTCTATATTATAAATAAATATTGCAATTCTGTTTTTCAGCTGACAAAAATCACTCGCACTGGGACCAACAGCTGGGAGACCAAAAAGATCATCTCTGTGTCATTCGCTCCTCTGGTCCAACCCAAACCGAGCAACGGGAGACCCAGGACTGTGCCTCTACGTAAGACTGAGAGGGCATGTAGTGTAATCTGAGAGAGGGAGGGCATCTGACATGATCTAAGAGAGGGAGGGAGGGCATCTGACATGATCTAAGAGAGAGAGGGAGGGCATCTGACATGATCTAAGAGAGGGAGGGAGGGCATCTGACATGATCTAAGAGAGGGAGGGAGGGCATCTGACATGATCTAAGAGAGGGAGGGCATCTGACATAATCTTGCACACAAATGACAGGATTACAGGAGGATCCTTGAGAGGGATATAGGATAGAAGGGCATCTGACACACAGTGAGTTCTCATGTTTGTATGTTGTGTCTTCCAGCGCAGTACGAGGTGCGCTCTCTACAAGAGCTGTCTCGATTCTGTATCCGTCACGCTCTCAGAGTTAGCCCAGCCCCTCACAGCTCACCTCGGGGCCGGGCAGCGTTCGGTGTTAGTCGGGGGCTGGCGGTCGCTGGGCTCCACAAATACGGCTCCAGGTTCAAACGGCGCCGAGTCCACAGACGCCACTGCAACGCTCTGGTGCTAGCAACCAGACAGGTGGTCGCTAGCACACACAGGTGAGGGACCAGGGAGGGCATCTGACACACAGGGGAGGGTATCTGGGGGACCAGGGGAGGGCATCTGACACATTTCAAAAGTTTGATTAATTAATTTTTCTAATCAATTGAGAGCACTAACACTAGTGTAACTGTTTTCTTCTGCAGCAGTATAGTCCCCACCCCCCCCGACGGTAACAACAACCAGGGAGTTGGTGCAGTCTCTGGAGTGGGCGGTGTCCTCGAAGAGGAGGAGGTGTCTGGGGAGAGAGGGACGTCCGGTGAGAGGGCGGTCGTGCGAAACCAGAGGAGAGGCCGAAGAGTGTGCAGGAGCCTGGAGGAGGAGGAGGAGGAGGAAGAGGAGGAGGGAGGAGAGGGAGATGAAGAGGAGGCTGTGGGAGAGACGGAGGAGGAGAGGGAGACATTGGAGCTGCTCAGACCCCAGCCCTCAGTGAACCTGCTCAGGGAGAGGATCCTGGCTCTGCCCCTCCCAGAACCACTCAAACTCTACCTGCTGTTCTACAGGGAGAAGTGACACAGGTGAGGACCGCACTGTCCTGTTCAACATGGAGTTTAAAGAGGAGGTGTAAGCCCATACGATATATAATTATATCAACCAGGTTTTTTGTATCTTTCTCCCACCCTTTTCAAACCCTCCTGACGGTTAGCTGTATGAGGCTCCGCCCACAAGCCTACGTCACCCATGCTCCCACACGACAATTCTCCATAAATATACAAAAACATGATACAAAACTGTACACAGCAACTTGACAAACCTGATGTGATGTGCAGTAGTTTCATTAGTGGGAGGCAGCTGATTGTGTTGTGATAGTGCTCTGAAGGAGGAGTGACTTAGCATAGAGAGTAAAGTGAAACTTATAAAACATAACACAATATAGAATTTTCAAAACAATAAAAGGAAACATGGTGATCCAAATGTGTGTCACAGTTAATACTGTAATATAGAAGTAAAATACCCAGTCAGTAATTTTGAAGCCAAACAATCGTTTAATTAATTAAAATTGGTTTGAACTAGTATCAAAAATCAGATCCTAATCGATGCTAAAACTAATGTCGAAACAAGACAAGACAAGGCAAGTTTATCTGTACGGCACAGCCGGTCCACCACGTTTTACAGAATAATAAAGATATTAAAATCACAAAACAACAAATCATAAATAATCATCATAAAATGAATATTAAAACAGAAGAACCAGAATAAAACCCTTTCAGTCACATGCACAGATAAACAGAAATGTTTGGAGCCTGGATTTAAACATTGTCAAAGTAGAGGCCTGTCTCACATCTTCAGGAAGACTGTTCCAGCTGCTTCCTTTTCTTCTAAGAACAAGTATACGGCACATAGACCGGTATAAGACACATAGACTAGTATACACCCATGGACCACTACCCTACCTCCACCACTGAGCACTGTTCTCTCTCTTTTCTCTTTCCACTCTCCCCTTCCTTTCGCTCTGTTTTCTCTCCCTACATTTCTTTAACTGTTTCTTTCTTCCTCCTCTCCTCATCTTCCCTCTATCCCTCCTCTTTCCTCTCTTCTTCCTCCTCCCTCCTCTCTTTCTTCTTATTTACCTCCTTCCTCCCCCGCTATCATCCCCTTTCTCTCTCTCTTTCTCTCTCCTCCACCCTCCCTCTCTCTCTCATCTCTTCTTTCCTTTCATCTTTCCTTCTCTCTCTCTCCCTCTCTCCATTCCTTTACTCTTTCTCCTCCTCCTCTCTCTCCCTCTTAGTCCTCCTTCTTCTCCTCTTCCTCTTCTTCTGAGAACACGTATAAGACACATAGACTAGTATTATTATTACACTACTGTGCCAGTAGCTTAAATGCTGTTTTTGTCTTTTTCAGAAACTGATCTGTCGCTGCCCCTTAAAGATGTACCTGCTCTGCTACAGAGAGAAGAGCGCCCCCTACAGCTGTGTGCAAGTACGGCCCAATCACAGGCCGATGACTCCGCCACAGCCCGCCCCCTACCTGTGAGAGGCAGGACTGCATCTCAGACACTGCTCCCTCCGACCCCTCTGTCCATTCAAAGATACACGCGATCACACGGTTTGTGCCGACAGGAAGCGGAAGTCTGAGAGAAAAGACTTAAAGACGACTTCAAAACGTATTTATTTTGTAAGTTTGTAATGAGCAGAGCCAGTTTTCTGTCTCATTCTCTGGTAGTTTCATAAGAAGCCTCCAAAAGTCAAACCCATAATTGTTTTTCCCTGATCATTTCTAGCAATGACAAGCTCCATTCTCCTGCTATATTTATCCAACCAAACCACAACATCTGGGAGGGCATCTGACACACCACAACAGCTGCAGATTAACTAGACACATTTGACCTATCCCCATCTCAGACCATAAACTGGTTTTGCTTAAAATGTAGTGGTCTAAACTACAGGGTGAGCAGCTTTTACGCAGAATAAGACTCCATGGAGGCCCAGGGAGGGCATCTGACACACAGGGGGAGGGGGCACCTGATACATAGGGAGGGCATCTGACACACAGAGCCATTAGATTACATACAAATTTATACCCAGGCTGCTGCTAATGTTATAAAGGTCTTGAAATCTTCCTGAAGGAGACAGGAAAATGACCAAACAAGGCTTGGGGGAGGGGCTACTCGACCATCTGACCATAGGAACGGTTTTGACCAAACTTGTATTGTACAACTCTGCAAAAAATCCACATGAGTAAAAATGACTTCTACTGAGTAACAGCTGAGTAAATAGATGTGTGATTTATTTTAAATGTTGGATTGTTCTGGTGGACGGCCTGCTGCTCTTAGTATTCTCAAACTTTTCAAAAAGCTTTGGAATTTTAAATAAATCTCTGGACTTCAGTTCTGTCTAGAATCATCCACAAACACATTAGCACTCTTGTGGGTTTTTTCCAGTGCTGTTTCTTGTTTTGCCTTTAGCTATAAACCTGAAGATTGTTCTGAGATGATCAAACCTCGTAGAGTGTTTGGAGTTGGCTTGGGTCAGTGTTTACTTTGTTTTATATCTTTATTTCATGTCATATTTTCAACATATTTACTCCTAATCATAACAGTAACATAACATAACATCCCACAGTAACCTCTCGTACACGGAGTGTTACCAGACCAGGACACCAGCATGAGTTTTGTTTAACTGCTTTGGTTTTATTGTTTAAAGCTGCACTGTGTAACTTTTCCACCTCCTGTTTCCATGGAGATGTATGTGACTGATTTGTCTGGAACGTTTTAGAGCAATGTTTCTCACAGGATCATGTCTGTTTAGAACTACAGAAGAAATGATGTAGTCCTGTTATAGACCTGGTTTAGATCTGCTGGGACACGGAGAGCAAATAGTTTTCTTTGCTAGTTTAAGCAGTTACACAGCAATTATTATTATTCTATCCTGTACCTGGTTACACATTCAACCCGCCAGTTTGTACAAGATGGACCGGTGACTAGGTTCAGAAGGAGGGTTATAAAGGCCACAGGTAAAGCTTAGGTGAAATGTATTAAAAATAACATTCACTCACAAAACAAAACAAAATACACCCCAGTGTCCCCATCCGAGCTCAGATTATGTAAAGTCCTGTCAGCTTAGTAGTCACTTATTAGTTAGTCAAGTCAAAATCCTTTGATGCAGTGTGGTACCGTCCTACCACAGTCCAGTTGTCCATCGTGGTAGGAGAACAGCCTGCTCTCTCAGAAGGGCAAACTTTGGTTTGGTTCTGTTCAGTTCAAACAGGAAGGCTCACCATCCCCCTCGTCAGGGAGAAATCCAGTTCCAAGGTCCACTCTAAAAACCTAACCATGACGCTTCAGTGGTATATTTCCACAGAGTCCAGTCCCTTCAGTCCAGTTCCCTGCAGGTCAAGTTGATTCAAACACAGTGGAGAGGTGGGTCAGGTCTAGTCCTCTGACGTCTCAGTTCAATGATGTGTTCAGATTTAATAAATTGGTTATAGCTCAGGTTCAAGTTGTGTGTGTGCTCTGCCTCTCTCCCTCCGCTGAAAAAAGAGAACAAGTGCATGCAGGCTTCAGCAGCGAGGGGCGGGGCTAGTTGCAGTCTTGAGCCAATAAGGAGTCAGCATTTCTATTTCAGCCTATGACAGGTGTGAGGTTAGTCAGCAGATATGATTATCATCTCAGCAAATAAAGTTTTACATCTGGGTCCTAAAACACACTGGGTTACAAATGGTAAAAAATCTGAAACCCATGAAGAGTGTTAAACGGCTCAATTACAGGTGTATCCATGGAGACAGATGAGGTATGGTATTAACCATACTGTAAAAGTTACGCACTGCAGCTTAATATAATGTACACGTTTGGAATAATTTAACTGTTATCTATATACATCAGTTTAAATCAGGCTAAGAACAGTATTTGCTAACTCTGAACTTGATTAACTGTATAGTGTGTGTGTGTATGGACTTTAAAAACACAGAGGAGCTGCATGGATGACCACCTGATGATGTCACAAGGTGGAACGAAATGTGACTAAATCTGCAGGATTACTGAAACATGTGAATGAAACAAAACACAGGGTTAAAGCCCCACTGCAAAACATTTCCTCACATCAGAACAGGGTTAAAAGGAAAAAAAAAACAAAAAAAAGCAGGTTTAGCAGGGGCCTTTAAAGAGGGGGTATTCTGCAAAATCAGTTCCTCCCATGTTCTAACACTGTTCCCTCATCAAAAACATGTCTGAAGAGGTTTTAGATGTCATCCATGCATGTTTGAGTAATCCAGCGATCTCTCCCGGGTTCTATTCAAACCCTCCTTACGGTTAGCAGTACGAGCCTGTACAAGGCTCCACCCACAAGTCTACGTCACCCATGCTCCCACATGACAATCCTTCATAAATACACAAAAACATGATACAAAACTGTACACAGCAACTTGACAAACCTGATGTGATGTGCAGTAGTTTCATTAGTGGGATGAGGCTGTGTTGTGATAGTGCTCTGAAGAGAGAGTGACTTAGCACAGAGAGCAAAGGGAGGTAGACTCAGAGCGTCAGAAACAAGTGATGCGAACATAGCATTTTTACAACAATAAAAGGAAACATGGTGATCTAAATATGTTCTGTGTTACACTTAATACCCCATAGAAGTAAAGTACCCCCTCTTTAATACCCCATATAAGTAAAATACCCCCTCTTTAATACCCCATAGAATTAAAATACCCCTTTTATTGTGTATATTAATATGTCATTTTGAATTCACTTTGACGAGCTTAAGTAGTTGTACAGTCGTTTGCCTCGTGTGAGTCACTAAAGGATTTTTTTCAGTTTTTTTTTTAGCTACACTGCAAAAAAATCTGGCATGTGTTAAAAAGGCTTGGATTCAGTGGTTTGATTTGAGAAGTTCTGAGTTTAAACAGTAAATAGATCTGTGCAAATTAATCAAATATGAACAAAATTGTTGTGTCCCTCTAAACCTGTTCATCCTCTACAGGTTAATTTAACTTAAAACACACACACAAGGTTGGAAGATTCTTCCATAATCTTCTAACCTCGTATTAGCTGTATATTTGTTCATTTGTGGGAAGAAAATTGCACTTGTAATTGATTAAATGGAAGATATACAAGTTTAATGAAATACTGTGAAACTTTCCAAGTGTAAAAAAAACCAAAACAAACCCCTTGTGAAACATGTACTCTTGGGCACCTTTCCACAGATCTGACCTGTAACTTTGCTTGGAATGTTCCACAGTATGGCATTAAACATATGTATCTCCACCTGCAAAGATGAGCAGGTGTAATCTTTAACTAAATCTAAACTCCGCTCAGATGAAGCCGCTTTAATCCATGCCGATGTTCTTTATTGCAGTGCGTTTCCTCTGTGCCAAACCGGAAGCTCAAACAGCATTTATCCCGTTCGCTAAGGGACTGTTCCACTTTAAAATGCCTTAAATGTTTAGGAACACTTTGGGAATGTGTAAGATTGTTTCAAATCAAATTCACAATCTTAAATCGCACACACACAAACATTCTACTTCTGAAAATCTGCTCCACAGCGCCGGACTCCTCTGATTTCAAATGGAAAATTCCCATTTGTTTTCCCACAGACTTCTGGAGGAAAAAAATGTAATATTGAGAGAGTTATTTGTGGTCATAACAAATATAATAGGAATAATAATAGGAATATCAACAATGGAAATATCCAAATGTAGGCAAAAATATAAAGTTTAAAGCCTATATTTTGACATGTACTGTTTATCGTCATGGTTACGTTACAGCTAAGTAGCCTCTGTCCATTTCTCTCAGTTAATATGAAAACTTATAGGATTTTATTTTCAGAACCAGAAGTGAAACACGTTTTTGCCCCTGTATTCGAGTGTTTTTGGAGTTTGCAGTTTGCGTATCGTTTCATTCCTTCTGTTGAAATGATTTTTCTGAATGTAAAAAACGTGAGAGACCTGATTTTGGTCTGAGATGTTCCATTGAAACTGTTTAAATAAAGACAAGCTAAACTCAACTCAGTGCGACGGGACTCATGATTTTAATTGGAGTCTGGACGACTAAAGGGGAGCGCGAGAGGGGAGGAGGAGTCTGGAGGTATAAGTAACAGTGTGATTGGTCTAACAGGTATCCACACTTCAAACTCCGCCCCTACTCCAGCTGTTTGTAATCAGGACAGTTCTGTGTGATATCACATAGTACTTTAACAGAGGCAGAGGCCACTGGAGGCAGCACGTTCTTGTTTTTTTTCAGTTTTTGACCAGAAAACTGCAAATTTACCTAGTTTGCACCAAGACTGCAAAAAAGGACTAGTAACAGTAGACAAGACTATACTGTGAGGAGGAAACAGCATGGGCGTGGCGTACAGCTCACAAGAGTCCAGTTTGTGTAATATACGACCTTTAACCCTGCAGTATGCCTCTGTAAACCAGGTCTGGACTGGCAAATTAAAATGAAACACACACATGTTTAGGTATTTATAGAACTGTCTTTAATCATTGTAAAGAAACTAAACAGGTCAAACATGTGCACAGCGTGTTCAGACTGAAGTCCAGGTTTCAGTTGGTCACAGACAGTTTCATGTTGGAGCCGTGTCCCGAAAATCAACATTTTAACATACGATTTCATTAAGACTTTCACATTTTGGTTACACAGCGTGATCTGGCACACTGCAAAAATATCTACACGAGGTCAAGTGATTTATGCATGACTTGGAATGAGCAGTTTAGACAAATTTAGCTTAATTAGAAAAAAAACATTAGACATTTTTATTTTCATGCAAATTTCTATACATTTCTTTGCTCTATTATATTTGACCAGCTCCAGAAAATTTGTTTTCCAATAATAATTTTAAGTATTTGTTAATTAGACATATTAATATGTCAGACTCTTGTCGGTTCAAGATTTTATTTTATTTTTTTGTTATAACTTAAAATTTCCAATTTTTTTTTTTCTTATTTCACCTGCCATTTTAAATTGATTTGGCAGAGTATTGATATGAGGAGTTTCAAAATATTTAAAACATTTTCAAATGCTTTATTTGAAATTTGAAAAATGATCTGTGAGAAAAAAATGCACAAAAATGAATATCATTATCCAAGTTTAACAAAACAAGTGTAATATTGTAACTATAACAAAAAATAATACACAGATAAGATTAATATTGTCACTGTAACCCGTGTAGACACTATTTAGTAATTAAAGTCATGCAGTGGAACATTCAGTGATGTGGATACAGCTTCAGATTCTACAGTGAAAACGAGACTAGAACCAGCAATGACAATCTTATACACAATAAACTTTTAAAATCTCATGCAAAAATATTTTAATCTAAAATAAACCAGGAACTTTCAGCCAAAACAAATTTAAACATTTTAAATTTAAATGTACAGGTTAAATTACAAAGCTCAAAATATAAAACTGAATCGGTTTAATTAAATGAATATAAACGACATATCTACATGTGTATAAAATGAGCGGATATAATAAGTTAATCACAAACTTGTATTTTCTTACATGTGTCAAAGTTACTGAGCTGCTGTGGACATTTCAACTTTAAGAACATGAAGAACATGAAGAACATGAATAAACATGAAGAACATGAATAAACATGAAGAACATAAAGGCACCGGCCGACAACACTGCAAAAAGAACGTCCACACGAGGGAAAATAACACATTTTTGATGTTTTACTATAATATGAATTTTCAGTTTTTGATGGTTGTTATTTCTGAATCATGTCAATGTTTTGTTTTGTGGATTCATAAAAATTATGAAGCCGTTACAGGGGTAAAGTGTATGAAGCTCCACAGCCCCAACCACTTCAAAACTGTGGTTCCAGAAGTAAAATTTCCATCCATTTTTCCCATAGTAAGTCTTTTCAAAATATTCAAATATGATGATTTCTTTATTATTGGTTAATTTTTTTTTTTATAATTGTGAATTTACTGCATATAAATGAGCAAAAAATAATAATTTGTGAAATAGGCTGGAGCAATGCTAATACATATAACCTCTGCTATCAAATCGAATTACTGTTCACTGAAACAGCTTTACAGTAACACATTAATAATATTAAGAGTTGGAAGACATTGCTGAGGGTAACTGACTACGTGCTAAATAGCTACATGCTCACCATTATCCACAACTGTTGTTTTAAGTCCAAAGTCCACATTTAAAACACAAGAACCAGTGAAATTTTTTTAATAACTTTGTGGTTTATAAAGTTTCAGAAACAGACTTTAAATAAAATTAAAGATCTTCTGTCATTAGTTCCACCTAGCTGATCAGCCCTGAGCTTTCAAACTTTAATAAATGTATTTATTTTTTGTAAATTCTATGAGAAAAATAAATGTGAAGTGTACTTCCGGGGCCAGGGGCGAGCGTCACTCAAGCTACATTAAATTTGCTTTAAATAAATGTCTGACAAATACAAAAATACAAGGTCAATTAAACAGTAAAATATAAACCTTTGAAAAAGTATAAACTGTTTTATGAGTAACTGAATTTAATCTAGAAACATCTACTCAAAAATATGAGTCATTTTACCTCATGTAGATATGATTTTACAGTGTACATTTATGTCATTTACACTTATGACTAAACACATCACAGTTTTCCCCTGAGGAGGAAGAGGAGGAAGAGGGAGAGAAGAGGACAGAGGAGAAGAGAGAAGGAAGGAGAGGAGTCTTTCTTTTTGAGCCAGTACTGAATCACAGCAGCAGGGGGCGGCAGTGAGGCAGGGGAGGTTAAAACTGCATTAGATTCACATGGAATGGTTTGTTTAATTTTTTTAAAAGTTTGTTTTGGTAAAGCTGCTTCTTTTTTAAGCCCATCACAAAAACTACTGCAGTCACTTAACTGGTTGTGTTCACGTGGGCGGGGTCGATATGACTCTACGGGAGTGTTGGTCTGGGATCCACAAACTTGTCATATTAATCATGCTCCACTTTCTGAAGCTGTTGTGAAAAAATCATGTGACTTTTGTTCATTTAAACTGTCAGAGAAGACGTTGTGCCAGTTTTTGTTTCATGTAGACAGGCCCACTAATTACAGAGATATTAACCATAAACCAGGTCAACACATCTGTATCTGACAGTTACACAGAGAACTCCACCTGAGGATTCTGACCTCTGACCTCCAGCTCAGGTTAAACTACAGCGATTCTACCATTTGCTGATCTCACGTGAACACAACCTATTATTGTTCATTATAATACTTTTTTTTTTTTTTTTTCTGAGAGCAGGTTCGTGTGAGCAGATTTTGCAAAGGCCGCCATGTTGCACAAATGGAGCAGAGACAGATTAAGGCACCTGATAAAACATTCACAAGAGAAGCTCAAAGTTTAGCTCAACAAAGCCCAGCTCAACAAAGACAGAGCAGAGAGGCAGTTTCACAGCCTCATTAATACTACACTTACATAATATGAATATCATTGACTCAAGGGGGTTCACAATGGGGTATTTGTATATGTTTTGCTATGAAATAAAGATTCTGAGTAGTACAAGTTAGTTTTGAGTATCACTGGACTGGCTAAATGCTAAAAGTATAATGTAATAAGAGATGTGCCAGGTCTGATCAGCTCCTGGTAGTGACAGGAGATTTCATAAATATGTGATCCCAGTGAAGATCCCAGTGAAAATCCCAAACATATTCACTGTAGATGTGTGAAAACTCATTGCTCTGTAAACTAATCATATTCCCAAAGTCCTCACTTTGTCCCAGAGTTTGAAACGGCCACGTCTGCCTCAAACTATTGATACTTTGCAGCTGATAGCATCACACCCCCAGGGAATGTTGATAACAACAGAGGCACTGCTCTGTCTGAAGCTCTGTTACTCAAGTTAGACTTTAATCTGAGGTTTATTTTAACACAAGTTGACCATAAAAACTCTTATCTGAACAACAACAGGTGAGCTGATTTGTGCAGTTAAACAAGTCCTTCTCAAATAACAATACAGCCATAAGCTAGCCATCATTAGCCAGCGGTTAGTTACTCTCAACTTTTGGTGAAAACTCCTAAACAGGACCATGAACGCTCGGATTGATCCCGGCCTCCTGAAATTGTGCAGTTTAAATAGATTTAGTATTTTTTCTTGGGTTCTCAGATCACCTTCTTAATTTTTGGTTGAGTTTACTAATGTGTGCATTGGGTCATTACGGTAACTGCTGAACATTCCGCCATAGACATACATGAACTACACCCCCCACCCCAGTGTGACGTCACTGCAAAGTATTAAATAGCGGAGGACTCACTTCACCTCTTTATGATCTCACATCGTCGTGGTTACCTCCCAAACACCATGTCCTCTGTGTCGTGAGGGGCGGGCTCATGCAGTGTTGGCTCTGTGTGTGAAGTTAAACCTGTGATGGTGGGAGTGTTTTTTACAGCAGCGTGGCTCAGTGCTAAAGTGGGCAGGTGCAGAGTTCACAGGTCACGGGTCATTTAGGCACCAGCCCGCGGGATTGTGGGTAAATGGGGGGTCCTGGGCTGGAGGCGTATGGGGAGGTGGGAGTGGTCGACTTCTTGCCTGTTTTCGGACGCCTACGATAGAAAATACAAAATGATACAGGAGACATCAAGAGGTGACGTGACACAGGAGCAAAGATACAGTTGGAGAAGTGGGATATGACATGAAATCTGAACAGTCTCACAGTAATGGTGTAGTTTCAGATTCTGAAGAAGCTAAAATACCAGAGGCAGGGTTCATGTACAACTTATAGTGTGAAAAGGTCACGTTTTCATGACCATAATATATATATATTTTTTATAAAGTTTAATGAAATCATACATTGTAAAGGCCTACTGTCTTCACTGAGAGTCTAGTTTGTGCCTTAAAAGGAACTGCTTTTACAACAAGCTGTAGTACAATTTGTTTCTTGTTTTGTACAGATCTGTATCTATATATATTACAATATATAAAAAAGGTATTCGATGCAGACAGTAAACAGTGGGCTTAATTTGTGCTTTATTTTCCAAGTACCAGGACGTGTGGCGTTAGCATTATAGCTCTGTTCTCTGAAAGTTGTGAAAAGTGCTTATAAACTCATCATGGTGAGTAATTAGAATGCTCTGAATGCAGAAGTAATTCAGGAATAACTTTGAACCACTGGATATTTTTAAGACAGTAAAAATCTGTTACAGCACCTTTAATCTGCTTATCAAAGGTAAGACATACCCGGGGTTCTTGTTCTTCTTTAGGCTGTTGGCGCTGCCCGCTCTGCTGCCCCTCTCCTGCCCCAGACTCGGGCTTAGTCCTGGGCTGAAACTCCCGACGTGAGACGCATCCACCTGGATCTCCTCCTCATCTCTGAGCGCATCCTCCAGAGCCGCTGCCACTTTGGGAGCAATCACGGGCTCCTGATACTCCCTGGTGCTACGAGAGGGCAGGTCTAACTTCAACATGAGCAGGTTATCAGCCTAAGGACACACAGACACTTTAAAAACATACATGCAGTGTAAAAAACGAACAGCATTATCTGTCTAAAGGCGCGTGCACGCGCACCCACGCGCACACACACCCACGCGCACACACACAGTAAAAACTTACATTTTACAGTGTATACTTTTTACTTCACTACATTTGAGAGCAGTATCTGTACTTTCTACTCCACTACATTTTTGAAAAGTAAAAGTATTTTTTTATCGTCTGAGACCTGCTGTAAAGGCTGAGGGTTTATTTTTAACATGTTCATAATTACAAAAAAAAAAAAAAAAAAAAAAAAAAAAAATATATATATATATATATATATATATATATATATATATATATATATATATATATATATAAAAAATAAAAATAACCAGAAAAAAAACTAAGTACTTTTAGTTGAGTTTTTTTTTTTGCTCCAGTATCTGTACTTTTAAGTAACAAAACTGAGTACTTCTCCCACCACTGCAAACCAATACACAAGTGTTCAAGACCAGCCACAAATGTTCTATTCCAGAGCACCTGTAAAGGTAAAACAGAACTCACTTTGTATCTGAAGTCGGGCTTCATCATCATGGCCATGCGAGAGTGTCGGGTCAAAGGTCGTTTGTACCCCACAGCAGAGAGAGGGCGGGACATCATCAGCTGGTCACTGCACACAAAGAGTTAATACATCTCATTAACATTATACTCACATGTGTCAGTAACTCCAGACACATGTGATGTTAAAGTAGGACTAAACTGGGCGGTACCTGAAGGAGTAAAGGGAAGAATGAGGGGTGAGGAGGGGCGGGTCTGGAGGACTAAAGGGAGAGTGGGTGGGGAAGGGGGGGTAAGTAACAGTGCGATTGCTTTAATAGGTATCCACACTTCAAACTCCACCCCTGCAGCCAGGTGTTTGTAATCTGAAACACCTGGCTGTAATCAAGCCAGCCCTGAGCAATGTGACATAGTACCTCAAACTGCAGTGGAGTGCAGTGCAGTGTGTGGAGGCAGCACACACTTAGATTTCCTAGTCTGCCCTTATATAGCCAAAAAAGAACTAAGAACATGATGTGATTAGTTCCCCTTTAAACAGGTCTTGTCTTGGGTCTTACTCTTCGAGGCGGGTGATGGGGCGGAGCTTCCAGTACTCGTCTTCGTCGCAGTATGCTCGGTTCTCAATCTTGTTCTTCTCCTCCAGAGGAATAAAGTTCTCGATGATAAGCTGCCTATAACACAGACCGAAAGGAACAGGTTAAACAGATATATGCTTAGTCTATAGTACACTGTTATCGTCACTACGTAAGGAAAATATAACAAACAAAAACAATCATTTTGTACAAATGAATAGGATGATCACCCACAAACTCAAATGTGGGGTTCAGTTCCCGCTCAGACCGGTGCACACTGCTGTTGTGTCCATAGGCACATCACCCACATTGCCCAGTATGAATGTAGTGTGTGTGAGTGTTAGTGGTGGTGGGAGAAGCCAATGGCACAGATTGGCAGTCTCACTTCTGTTGGTTAAAGGTTGATTACCACCACCGACTGTGGAGTGAATAATGTACAAAATATGTCATTAATAATAGTGTGTTTTGAGTGAGTCGCACTTACTTGAGTTTGAGGTCTCTGGTGAGCTCGTTCTGTGTCTGCTCCAGCTCTTGTCTCTCACCGATGTGGAGCTCTTGGATGTCGTGGATCTCCTCCTTCACCGCCTGCAACTTCGCAAACAGCTACAGCACAGAAACACGAGAAAGAAGATCAGAAAGAGGACAGGAAAATTTCAGGAGAGGAGCAGAGGGTAATAACTCCCCCTGCACCACACTGTGGACATGACAAAATGCTTTTAAAAGGTCTGATCCTGCACTGCAGACATTTTTACAATCAAAATAAATGAACAAACCTGGACAAGCAAAGAACTGCCAGCACTGCTTAGCAACGTTAGCTGCTTCTATTGTAAACACAAGCACTACGCAGTGTAGGGTTTAGGACAGTCTCATATGATTTAGTCTTGTCAGAGAGTGAAGTTGGCATTTATCTCTATGGTTACGTTCTTTTACTTGTTGTTTACTGCTCTACGATTTATTTCGGTAATTATTTCACATCTCAGGCGTTCTACCAAATGTATTTTTTCTGTCGCACTGCCTCATTTTGGACCCAGATTAACTGGTATCTAAAGCAGGCATATTATGCTTGTGTCTCTATAGCTATAATTTCTGATGCCTATGAATAACTATGTTAGAATTTGGACATTTTCAATCACAGTATTAAGCTAAAAAGACTTAATAAAAGAAACAAGTTCACTGACTTCCTCGTTAGAAAACGGTGCCCAACGGGAGCTGACATCGCCATAAACTTTATCTCAACAAAGTGCTGCATGCTGTCAGTGTCCCCAAAGAATAGCTGCACATCACACTAGCGAGCAGCGAGCAGCAGATACCAAATGTATTTCTTCTGTTATACTGACCTCATTTAGAACAGGTGACCAAAACAGACCAAACTGGACCAAAACAGACCAAACTGGACCAAAACAGACCAAACTGGACCAAAACAGACCAAAACAGACCAAACTGGACCAAAACAGACCAAACAGAAGCAGTTTGGCACCTTCTTGGGTTTTGTTTCTGATTGTATTTTTGAGCTTCACCTTGTTGAGTTTCTTGGTCTTGATGTCCACTTCCTGTTGCAGAGAGCTGTAGGTCTCCTTTAGCTCCAGTGTCTCCTCGTCTCTGCTCTCCATCTGCTGCTGCATCTCTCGCTCGCGACGTTTCTGAAAAAACACAAACAGAAGTTATAATGGACTGCCGTTTAGAACAGATACAAAAAGTGAGGCTAAGCTAACAGTCAATGTTCAGACCATAGACTGTATATATAAATGCACATAACTAACCTGCTAGCCACCGCATTCCAAACAGGAAGTAATCATGGGCGTACTTCTCGCTCCATCGACTCCAATTCCCTTTCTACATTGCCCCTCTCTCTGAAACTACTGCTGTCAGGCTCATCATTTTGGTCTTAAACGTTCATACTAACCCTAAATGACTCTACATGATCTTGAACTTTTATTTCGCTATGAACATTAAGCATTTTTGATGGACAGGCATTGCTAAGCGCTCTTACCACTGATTTGTCTGGCCTTGCTCCTGATTTGCTCTTTAATAGAGCGCCTAGATTTCCAAATGTGGGTCTTGGCTCCAAATTGGCCCCTTTACCTGCTAGCCCAGGGGTGGGCAAACTTTTTGACACACAGGCCACAGTGGGTTCTAAAATTTGACAGAGGGGCGGGGCCAGAATATATATATGTATATATTACATTAGAGACTTGGCCTGTAACATGTAGCAAAACATGAATATACAAGGCTCATTGTACAAATTGTTTTCCAAATGCATTAATCAAATTAATAATTAATTTATTAAAATTTCAGTTAAATAAACACAGCAGAAACAGCAGGGGGGCCCGATTAATAAGCCCAAAGGGCCATGTGTGGCCTCCGGGCCGTCGTTTGCCCATGTCTGTGCTAGCGTCAACTGGCTTTGTTTGACTGGAGTTGAACACTATGGGTGATGTCACACTCACTTAGTCCACTTCTTTACACAGAGTATGGCTTAAATGGACATTTATCTGCACATGCTTTTCGTCTCTCACTGTACCTGCTCAGCGATCTCCTGCCTCTTCACTTCCAGCATCTTCTGTTGTTCATTCGTGTGGTCCACAATATTCTTCCCTCCCACCAGAAGTTTGCTCTCCATCTCCTAAAAACAGAGCATTAAAACAGAGTTAAAAGCAGCATCACCAGTCACAAACTTTAGAACCAGATAGAAAACTAATGTAAGTTGATCATAAGAGGTCAAGTTGCTCATTTATTAACACGATAATATAATTAGAGCAGCCAGCCAAGCTTCTCCTTCTCTTTTTCCCTCCTCCTTCTCTCAACTCAGATACTTCTCTCCTATCGTACCCCCCCCCCCCCCACCTTCACTTTAGCGGCGAGCATCTCTCCGGCCTCCCTCTCCCTCCTCAGATCCTCCATCTTGCGTTCCTTCTCTCGCAGGAGCCGTTGTTTCTCTTCAGCCACGAGGCTGTGGTCCTCCATGATGGCTCTTCTCTCTCTCTCCAGTTTGTCCTGTTGGTCCCCCCAATAATCACCCCTCTCCTCCCCCTCTTCGTCGTCCTCCTCTGTCTCCCCGTCCTCACCATCCACTCCATCGCTGACACTAAAGAGGAGACATTAGTTACATTTTATTCGGTAACTCATGAAATAATTTAATATTAACATTACTTAACTTAAAAATACTTCAATATGAAATCTGTTATTAGTTTAGATATGGACCGAGATTAGCTGCTTAATCTGAAGTATTTAAAGCGGTCCTATTGTGCCATAAATGTCATCAAAACAAATCGTCACAAGCTGTCGGCGCCCCCTATGGACAGCTGCACATCACACTAGCAAGCAGCCCATTTTTTTCATTTGTACCAAAATGACTACGCGACGCTGACGAATCCTGCGAGTATCACCGATTAAGAAAATAAAACTGGAGAAGGAAGTGTGTACCTCACAGTGGGCATGTACCGGTGGAAGTGAAAATGGGAACTAATGACTAATAATAAAGGGTTACTCAAACGTGTAAATGAGACAAAACACAACTCCAGGTATGTTTTAGAGGAGCTAACAGCATTAGAACATGTCTTAACCTTCAACAAGAAGATTCTAGATACATTTTCATTAAAAAAAAATCCTCAAACTGTTTTTAAATTTTATTTTATGTGGTGTTTTTCAGTGTCATTTTAAGTCTAATTGTTTTTGCATAATCCAATGGTATATTCCTGTACTCACCCCTGGTCTCGTCGCTGGCCCTTCCTCCTCTTCTTCTTCCCTGAGCGTTTCTGCAGTTGGGCTTTGAGGCGGGCAATCTCTTCCTGAAACTCTCGTAGCCGAGCGTCTTTGGGATCCTCGTTGATGCGCGGTTTGTTCTTGATGTTTTTAGCTCGGTTAGCATACCGTAACGTCGTTAGCGTCTCCTCCACATTATAAGAGGCGGGGCCAATGTTTGCCACCATCACGGTGCGAGCGTTTCCCCCGAGAGAGTCCTGACAAGAGCAATGTCAACAGTTCATTTTTCAGTCGATGCAGATCATAAATGTGTAGTAGGATGAGTGCAAGAAGTTTAGAAGCAACAACATTTACCTGGAATTTGACAGTTCACAGATGTTGAAGATGGGACTTACTGGTCATCGTCGGACCAGAAAGTCTCATAATGTTTAAACTTTTATTTATACAAAGCTGTTCTTACTTGGGGGTACATCTCCAAATCTCAAAATCCTCTGTTCCACCTTGTGATGTCATGAAGTGGTAGTTTTCAAGTTAGCAGCTCCTTTTACCTTTACCTCAGTAGAGATTGGCAATTCCAGAGCTGAAATTATCCACATGAGTCTAGTGAAGGTGTATGGAGTTTAAAAACACTGTGGAGCACTCCCTGTATTACCACGTGATGTCACAAGGTGAAACTCAGCCTAAATATGCAGGGTTTGTGTGTTAAACATGTGTGAATGAAACAAAACACAACTCCAGGTCTGTTTGTGATGAGGAAACAACATTAGAACAGAGATCAGAAAATAGCATACTATAGGCCCTTTAATTCTTCTAATGACCCCAGAACCACACACTGAGCCGTGTTGATACCTGCAGAAGTCGTGTGAGTTTGGAGTCTCTGTACGGGATGTGGCTGCTGCGTCCGTCCACCAGAGCCGATATGACGTTCCCGAGAGCCGACAGCGATAGGTTTATCTTCGTCGCTTCCTTTAGCCTCTCCCCCTGTGCTCCCGTCTTAGCCTGCCTCTCGCTTCCCGCCAAATCCACCAGGTTTAGCTTCCCCATGCGGATGTGGCTCTCTCCGTCCAAACCCACCTCGCTGCACTCCACGGTGATGACAAAGATGGCGTGCGACCGCGAGCTGTGTTCGTTCATGTTGGTCGCGCCCACCGATCGATTCTGGTTTCCAACGTTCATGACGTGCTCAAGCTCTTTGACGCTTTTGGTCACGAAAGACAATAAGTCCTTCACGTAAACGCCGACATCCGTCCTCTCTCTCAGCTCCAAACGCCGCGACTGGTCCTTTGAAAGCAGATCTCGGATTTCTTCTTGATAAATCTCCAAATATGAAGCTCGGACTAAGTATTGTTGATTTTGTGTTCGTGAAATTTGAGTAAAAATGTGTTCAAACGAGTTGGGGATGACGCCTCTCCTTTCTGGGTCATTTCTAACTCCTTCCATAGTGTATGTTTTCCCAGTCCCAGTTTGTCCATATGCAAAAATAGTCCCATTAAATCCAAGCAGTACAGAGTCCACGAGGGGTCTAAACGTTTCATCATACAGATCTATTTGCTTTGAGTTCCAGTCATAAACAGAGTCAAAGGTGAAGATTTTGGGCACGTCATGGTTGGCTACGTCCCGAGGGTTTTTGACAATGATTTGACCTAATTTCACGTCAACAGAAACAACACGCTCGTATTTTGCAGCACGCTCCTTCTCGTTCATTGGCCGGCATCGCACCACCACCTTCACCGTCTCTGCATTCCGGGTTTTGGACATTTTGGAAACGTGTGTGGCCAAAGTCTCCACACGAGCAGATCAACAGAGACACGGCCACATCAGACCTAAAAGAAGAGACCAGTTAGTACAGACAGAACATGGTAAAGATACAGCCTGTTATTGGGTAGGAGGCCTATAGGCGTTCAGTGGATTAAATGGTCAACTGACTCTTAGTCAACCAAATACCTTATTATTCGACTATTTTACAATTAAACTGATTTATAGATTTAAATAGATTTATATAGACATCAGAAAGAGCAAGCATTGCCCTCAGACCAGACTGAGAGTAAGGTTAAGGTTAGCCTTGATTGCCCCTGAAGGGAAATTTGTCCTCTGTATTTGACCCATCCTTCAATGACCACTATGTACTGCACTGTTGCATACAGTGATCCATCTCCAGATGTTAGTCTCGGTCAGGACCTTGGCTGGAGGATTTGATGTATTGTGCATTTTTTGGGTTGATGGGAGAAAACAAAGGAAGCCAACAGAGACACAGGGAGAACATGCAAACTCCACACAGAAAGGCTTGGGTGACCCGGGGATTGAACCCGGAACGTTCTTGCTGTGAGACGAGAGTTCTAGCCACTCAGCCCCTGTCCTGAAGATACTGTTTAAAGCCCAGTTACAAAAACTTTTTTTCTCATAAATATGAAAAAGCCGTTTTTTCTCACAGAAAGTGAATGGTAAAGCAGAACTTTGTGACAAACATCAGACCACTACATGTTGTTTTAATCAAATCTGAAGACATTTGCAAAAAGAAAGAGCCATGTGAGTCACTCTATGACTCTTTAGGACATAGTCTGATTGACTGTGGTCGACCCTGCTTCACTCTTGACTCACCTGAAAAAATGCATGAGATGTGCCAAAGGATTTGTGAGAGCTAGGAACGAGCTAGCTCTCTTTAGTCAAAACAACTGATGCACAAAGCACGTTTACAGTTGATCAAGAATATCTTTAGTTGACAGCCCCATTATACTAATTATATGAGACGTATGAGAAGAAGAAAATTGGATTGGTCTTTCACTGCACAGATGTCACTATGTGTTACACTGACACAATAAGAGTTGTGTTTAATGGTGTTTAACTGGTCTCAAGAATAAAGTTATTGCTTTGCCTTGAATGTTCTAAAGCAGGAGTGTTCAAATGTGGCCTTCAGACCAGTTTTTATTGGTCCTCAAACCTTCTACTCAACTGACCCAATTGATCATGGGCAATACTTTTTAAGGAAAATAGTAAATAAGTAATTCTACAAATAACATCACATTGCATTGTAATTCAGACCTCATGTGAATGTTTCAAGCCTTATTAAAGGTGTGGCAGCTCTGTCTGTGGCCCTTTGCTTCAAGTCTGTTTCAGATTTACTGCCATTAGTTAGTTGGTAGAGTCACCTTCATCATCTTATTCCCAGCCCTACTTCCCAGATACAGGAAGAACAAGCAAACTCACCATGGCCCAGAGCTGCACAACAAATGAATGAAAAAGACCACAGCCCACTGATATAGAAATACAGAGTAGACACATTGATTAACTGAAAAATACAGTGTTATATCTTAATGTAAAACTGCCAAAGGAAAGACAAGCCTGCAATGTTCACAGCAGTTTAATTAGTCATTGCTCAACATTTGTTAGTGGCACTATTTTTAGCTTTTGCATAAATTGTACCATGACAACCACAAAGACAACAGCCTCACCTTTCCTATATTACTACTAAATATTCCCATTACCTTCCAGTATTACCTCCGTCCCATAAAAAACGTCTAAAAAAGCAAATTCCAGTCCGAAAAGAGAGCTCAAAATCGGCCTAGCAACAGCAAACACACCGGTTACCTTAGCTACAAGTCTGATAGCATAGCAGCTAACGTTGCAGATCGTGCGGGATTTTCATACATTTTTTTCAATAAAAGACCAGTTTATCAAAAGATACTTACACGCCATGGACGACTCAACGCCACACATACATCGTTAAGAATTTTTTTATTCCGAGTTACATCGTTAAATTGTTTAAAAGTGAAAAAATGTGACGCTAATCCAAAACTCGGGTCCGGTGTTAGCCGATCATCCACAACGGTAACACTGCGGATGCCAGATACTCAATCAAAATCCCTCACATGCAAAACGACTAAAGGCTAAATTAAATCATGTAATATGTCTTATTACGAACGCGTGTTAACAAACCGTTTAGAAAAGAATATGTGGAAGCTATAACTACTTCTATCTCACTGTGTTTTGCGCGTATATTTGACTGTAAATTGTTAGTTAATTGTTAGGGATTAAAGAGTGAAGTTACAATCTGGCAACCCGCTTCAAACCTGTCCAGCGCAGATTAGTGATCAGCTGATCCTGCAGTACTCACAGATGAACTTCTTTACTCTAAGGTCGGATCATGACTCAGATTTTTCATTATCATTTCTATCCACCCTTTTAATGTATATATCATACCATCATTTGTTCTATTCTCTCATAAAAATACTTAAAATTATGAATAATGGATACTAGTATTTGTTTTAACTAGACAGAAGAGCTATAGTCTAAAAACATTGGCCAACAACTGTCCCATCTGTATGAAATATTATTCATCTCTAGATACCCAGCAATTCATGGGTGTCAGCTTCCTTTTCTGTGCAACATTTTGAGGCCTTTTTCTCCATTCAAAAGAGATAAAATATTATATCTTGTTAAAATAAAATATTATTTCAAAATGTTGATCGCTATGGTCCTAGATTCTCATCATTCTGGAGCCCATGGATACACAGAACGCCGTTAGTGTAAAAATATAACTTCATTTTATTGATCAAAAATAACTATACCAATATTTAACATTTCGTAGTGTAAAACAGTGCAACCTGCAGAAGAATTATGCAGAAGATCAGTAATTTTGCACTTTGTCGAACAGAGAAAATAACTGTGAAAACTGGTGTAAACTGGCACTAATTGTAATGAAAGTGTTTAAAGTGCCCAAGTCTAGTTTAAAACAACAGTTAAACAGTTAAAGGCCTGGTATAAACTCATTGTGATGAGTAATTAGGATGTTCGGAATGCATAAGGTAAGTGAGGAATAACTTTGGACCAAACAGTTTAAAATTAACCAGTTCTGTTTTTGATGTTTTTAACACAGTAAAAATTAGGTACGGCGTCTTTAATCCTCTCCACATGGTCCACGCATTGGTCAGCTAGAGTCTCCTTTATGTTTTACTGATCATTTTCCCGTTGCTCAGAGCTCATCTTTTCCAGGTTTGTCCATTCCGAAAAAGGAGGAGGGGAGCCCGTGCACGTCCCTGTGTCTCTTTACGAACGCTGTGAAGGAAGAGACGCAATTCCCGATGAAATGATCCGCCCGCCCCAGAATGTACAGGTCCAACTGAGCCAAGTCGGGCTGAAGAGACACAACCTTCACCTGAGAAGAAGGAACAGAGAAAAGGGGTGGAGTAGCCAAAAATGTACTCAAGTAAGAGTAATGTTACTTCAAAATAATATTACTCAAGCAGAAGTACAAAGTAGTGCTCCAAGAAACACAAGTATAAAAGTATTTGTGAAAAGTACTACTGAAGTAAGAGTAAATTAAAGAGTAACTGTCGGGACGTCACATCTGATTTATAATTTTGGTGAATGTGACAAAACATGAAATAAGTCACAAAATGTGGTATTTTCAAAGAACCACCAAATCCAGCCAAACTAAATCACATCTGAAGGAGCCAGAAACACAAAAGTTCAAATAATTTCATATTGCTACATAAAGCTCAAGTCACTTTAGACTCAGAGTGGGAAGCGGGACCATGACTTTTACTCACGTAAAAGTACTATTACACTGCACTATACACTCACCTGAAGGATTATTAGGAACACCATACTAATACGGTGTTTGACCCCCTTTCACCTTCAGAACTGCCTTAATTCTACGTGGCATTGATTCAACAATGTGCTGATTCATTCTTTAGAAATGTTGGCCCATATTGATAGGAGCATCTTGCAGTTGATGGAGATTTGTGGGATGCACATCCAGGGCACTAAGCTCCCGTTCCATCACATCCCAAAGATGCTCTATCGGGTTGAGATCTGGTGACTGTGGGGGCCATTGTAGTACAGTGAACTCATTGTCATGTTCAAGAAACCAATTTGAAATGATTGGAGCTTTATGACATGGTGCATTATCCTGCTGGAAGTAGCATCAGAGGATGGGTACATGGTGGTCATGAAGGGATGGACATGGTCAGAAACAATGTTCAGGTAGCCCGTGGCATTTATTGTCTTGACCAGGACCACACCCCTAAATGCACTGAAGCAACTGCCATGTGATTGGTTGATTAGATAATTGCATTAAAGAGAAATTAAACAGGTGTTCCTAATAATCCTTTAGGTGAGTGTATATTACTGTTACTTCTATAAAAATATTAGTAGGAGTAAAAATATGCTGCTAGAGTACAATTACATTGCAAAAGTACAATTTCTTTAAAAAGTGGCTCAAGTAAATGTACCGTAAAAGCTTGCTAAATTACAGATGACATCTAAAACCTCTTCAGGTATGTTTTTGATGAGGGATTAGGGATTAACATTACAACATGGTAGGAAAAAAAAAGATTTTGCCATAATACCGCCTCTTTAAACTGTTCCGGTTGAGTTGATGGGTTGATCTCATGTATTTGACCCATACCTTCCCTTTAAAGGTCTTCTCGATGTCACGGCTGTGCGACTCCGAGTCTGTGGCGATGTAAATGGACCGTGCCCCGCTCTTCTTCACCCACAGTTTGACTGCGCGGCGGATCTCGCTCAGAGGAGGCAGACACATGGAGGAGGTGAGCGGCAGCGCCCTCTGCTTGTCATAACCCACACACTGTGGAGACGCCATGAAGTGTGGGCCAGCGTCCTCACTGTCCAAGAGCTTACACGCATTCTGCTGCAGGAGGGACAAATACAGAGAGGAGAATGTTAAAGGGGGGGTGTTATGCAAAAAACAACTTTTTTGAGCTTTCTATCATGTTATGGACGCCATTTCAGGACTCTTTACATAAGGAAGCAAAAGCATTTCTTACCCAGTCCGAGCCTATCCTCAGATGTATTCCCACATAAGGCCTGGTCAGATGTTTTTGGATGGTCCTCTCTCCCTCCTCCTCCATCTTCTGAGACCACACCACAAACCTCTGCAGCTTCACGTGCTCCTGGGACACTGGGAATGGAGCCGGAGCACCGGGAAGAGCCAGGACCGGGTGAGACGAGGGAGGGAATCTGCACCAGGAGAGAGGAGGAGGAGAAGGAGGAGGGGCGGGTCATGTGGGATCAGTGAGAATTTAAACTAATCAAACTGTCAAAGGTTTTAATTGTCAGCTGAATGGACTTTAAGGCATGAGATTAATACGACAGGTTTGTGGAGCCGATCCCAGACTAATGAGAAAGTTCAACATTTGTGGACCCAAAGTTTGGTGATTTAATTTTGTGCGGGGGTCCCCAAGTGGAGGGGTGTGGCCAGTCAGGCAGACCTGTCAGGTAGTTCAAACTGTCCAATTTGGGAGATCAGTTGATCAGTGACAACTCACAGCAGTCAGATGAGGCAGGTCAAGGTAAAAGCAAACCTTGTATCTTTAAAGAGGTATTTTACTTCTATGGGGTATTAACTAACACATAACATATTTAGTCACCATGTTTCCTTTTATTGTTTTGAAAATGCTATATTCACACAAAACAATGTATTAACATGTTTCTCTTTCCTTTGCTCTCTGTGCTAAGTCACTCCTCCTTCAGAGCAATATCACAACGCAATCAGCTGCATCCCACTAATGAAACTACTGCACATCACACCAGGTTTGTCAAGTTGCTGTGTACAGTTTTGTATCATCTTTTTGTATATTTATGGGGATTTGTCATGTGGGAGCATGGGCGACGTAGACTCATGGGCGGAGCCTTGTACAGAATCTTACAGCTAACCATAAGGAGAGATTGCTAGACTCAAACATGTATGGATGACATCTAAAACCTCTTCTGACATGTTTTGAATGACAAAACAGCATTAGAACAGGGGAAAAGCAAAAAAAAGAATAATAATACATACAGACAAAATACTCCCTCTTTAAAGAAGAACACGGTGCCCTCCATCTGAAACAGCGGTTCTGTAGGTACATTTTGATGGTCTTACTTGTTCATCCACAGCTGTTGGTGATAGGAGCTGTAGGAAATGCCTCCAAACAAAACTGACTCATCAAACGCCACCCCCACGTGATCCCAGAACGGTCCGAAAGGATTCCCGTCCTGGAACAGGAAAACATGAGAAAATTAGTTTAGAAACCGATTTTTATGTGGCGTTTGCATGTTCCCCCTGTGTCTGGGTGACTCTCCTCCTAAAACAGGCACAATAATCCTTGAGCTAGGTAATCTAGACCAGGATTCCGGCTCAGATCTGATCTACTGCTCATGACAGGTTTAACCCAGAGACACTGAAGGACGGGTCAAATGCAGAGGATGGCATCTGACACACAGGGAGGGCATCTGACACACAGGTAGAGGAGGGTGGGAGGGCATCTGACACACCTTCATGGGACAGGTCTTCTTGTCTGGACTCCTCTGGGCTGCGGTCTCGTAGCAGTAGGCCTTCCTCTGCCCCGGGGGCCAGTGCTTTGGGGCCAGTTGCTCCATAAATGCCTCCAAACTGACAACACGGTGATACTCAGACAGAGCCTCCAGGCGAAAGAACTCACTGTACGGCACATGCACCTGAAAAGTTCCACAGTGATACTTTAAATTAGGGCTTTACCATCTTAAAAACATGAAAAACAGAACTAGTTAATTTTAAACAGTTTGCAGTGGTCCAACGTTATTCCTCACTGACCTAATGCATTCAGAACATCCTGATTACTCACCATGATGAGTTTATAAGCGCTTTTCACAACTCTCCATAGCATTTTGCTGTGACAGTAAAGCTAACAATAACTAGCATGGTAACAGCACGCTTCCTGATTCTGACTATAAAGCACTTTATAATTAGTTGCAGACAGCACACAGTGGACTTACTTTGAACTCAAGATGTGATATATTCTATGCTGGGGTGAGACATATTTTACTCAAACACAGGGGAAATGGGGGAATATTTCAAACTTGTTCAAGATGAGATTTAAATAAAAACTCCATTGTGTCTAGGTTCATGAAGCTATTTATTAAAAGCCACATTCATTTGTTTTAAATGAGGAAATACTGCCATAAATTTCGGACTATAAGCCACTACTTTTTTCCCGCGCTTTAAACCCCATGGCCCGGGTGCGGCACCGGGGCGCACTCTCTACCAGGAAATGCAAAAGTGAGACAGCGGGAAGAACTTAGTCAATGTAAAAAGACAACAAAAGCTTTCAGAGGAAATAAAAGCAGATGGATTAATTTTCTAAACACGCAGGTATGTTCATCCCGTGTTGATGACGTGTTGGTGCCAATTTTCAGGCACAGTTTGAAAAAAAAGAATATCTTAAATTAAAACTCAAAAAACCTCTGTGTACCGTGTTTCTGTGTAAATACCTCATGTTAAAACATATTTGTAACATTCACCTTATATTCGAGCATGGCCAATATATGTACAATATTTATTTTCATTGAAAATTTAGCTGGTGTGGCTTATATTCAGGTGTAGTCAGAAATTGACGCTACATTGTATAGATAAAAATAATAATATTGAACCATACCCAAGTATATTTCAGACAATTTCAGGCAAGTTGAATGAATATGTTTATGTTTATGATCAACATGGCCAACCCCTTTTCTCTATGTTATGTTTCAATAGGTTTTAAAGTGAACCACTGCCACAAACCAATTCATAATTTAAAACTACATATTCACGTTAAAAGTACTCAAAATGGCGCCTGTAACACAACCCATGAGCACTTAGCATCTTAAACACTCACGTTGGTGTAGGGGGGTGAGTGGTGGCGGTACACGATCCACGGTGGGACAGCCAAAGTTCGGTTCAACATTTTTGCAAAAGCCAGAGCCCCGAGGAAGTGGTCGGCCTGGTTCCCAAAGCGCCCTGTGGATAGTACACAACAGATACAAGGTTTAACAGTCTGTGATACGACAGAGACATGAGGAGTTATGTAATGAAGCTGTGAGTGTGTTTGGACCATAGACTGTATAAAGAAGTGGACTAAGTGAGTGTGATGTCTAGAGATCTGACAATGAACAATAATATCGAATTGACAGAATTGGAGCCTCTTCCTATTAATTTGTATTAGAGTGGGAGCTATGAGGGGCTCCTTGCCCCGGGCCCTGCTTATCCTCTGCTAAATCTCCGCTAAAGTGTAGTTGTTTTCACTGATAACAAAGTACAACACTATACCAGTTGTTTATATATGGAAAATATTCATAATATTAAAATTAGGATTCATATCCATAACACAAACCAATTATTTTGGCCATGATGATTGTTACACAAAATTTCTATATTGTCCCATGCCTAGTGACGTCACCCAGAGTATTCAGCTCCAGCTAAATGAAGCTCATCAAGGCTAGAGTAGTTATTGAGGCAGATTTGGGGCTGAGATCCATATTTGGAATTCCGACTGCGAGTATCATAGCAACCAAAGATTCAATCTGGAACAAGGCTGGTGAAGATAACGCCCCTTCCCACTCAATCAAACGAAGTGGGTCTTGTTAAAAGACAAAACTGCAGTATTTATCTCTGGGAGCTGGAACCACAGCGCCAACCTGTGGATCAGCAGAACTCATCACTCAAACAAAGACCTGAACCGACAACTTTGAGATCAGTGAGCAAACGCTCTACAAAATGAGCCACTGTCAGCTCATGTGACAACAACAGGCAGCAAAACACTTGTTGACATGCTTAAACTTGATCTAGTGACCTCATTCTTAAAAGTGTGCTATGTAACTTTTCTGCTTGAGGGTTTGCCACTGATCATCTCCATGGAGATGGTACAGCATTATTTATTTATTTCTATTTAGTAAATTGTATGTGTTTTCATTGCGTAAAACACCCGTAAAAAACATGCATTCTTACTGTGAACGGGCTCGCCTCTCTACAGATCTGACCTGTAACTTGGCCTGGTGGCATTGCCTGCTGGTCTCCACGGAGACAGACAGTAGATAAACCAGTAAATACACCATAAACTCCATGGAGATAGTAGTAAGTTTAATGCCAGACCGTGGAACATTAAACAAACATCACCAGTTTCCACGTTTATTTACGCTCAAGCTTTAAACAAATGACTTATGTTACTTTTAGGAGCTATTCTTCCACTATAACTCACAAAATCTGCAAATTAAAATGACTCTAAATGAACGTTACCCATGCAGGGGCAGTACAGCACATATCCGCTCTCATCCCATTGTAATCCTTGCGCTAAAGTCCAGCTAAAGTGCAAAAAACTGCAGAAAAGTGTAATTCTGAGCGTGAGGGAGTGAAACACGGCTCTACTGTCCGCCATTGTGGGTCAAACCTCTCCCAGCATGCTTTGGGAGCGAAGTTTGGCTGTGCGTCGCCCTCTGCTGGAGCGGAGTGCGCAATGACAGGCGCACTTGGGTTTAACTTTTATTTAGCATCAAATATTAGCCTAGCTTCAAATGCTAAACTTTACTACTATTAAAGGTGCACTATGTAACCTTTCTAATGGCTTCCACCACGTGCTTGTCTCCATGGAGATGTTATTGTTTTGTCAAGAATGTTCCTCAGTCTGGCAATAAAGTGATCTGGGGTCAGTTGTGCAGAGGAGCATGTTGAATACACCTGAGTGACTACTTTGATACTGACGTGACTACTTTGATACTGACGTGACTACTTTGATACTGACGTGACTACTTCGATACTGACGTGACTACTTTGATACTGACGTGACTACTTTGATACTGACGTGACTACTTCGATACTGACGTGACTACTTCGATACTGACGTGACTACTTCGATACTGACGTGAATACTTTGATACTGACGTGACTACTTTGATACTGACGTGACTACTTTGATACTGACGCGACTACTTTGATACTGACGCGACTACTTTGATACTGACGTGACAGTGTTTTAATGCCATACTACAGCGTGAAATCCCAGGCACAAGAATCTCCATGGAGACGAGCAGATGGGAACCCCATGCACTTTTAAAGCCGCAGTACATAACTTTATAGCAAAAAAAAAAAAAAGCACATTTATACATTTTTGTCAAAGTCCTTGCTGTGCATGGGCTTGCACCTCCACAAACATGACTCGTATTTAGTCTGGAGGAGGGATGTTGAGGCTCATTTCTATGGTAATGTTGTTATTTTGGTTATAATATTCCACAGTAGGCTATGGCATAAACTCTATTTTCATGGAGGATGTTCCGAAGTATAGCTTTAACTTTCTATTTCCAGAACAAATCCTACTGTTTATAACTATGAATCCATTTGACCCACAGTGACCAGCTTCATGTCCTAAAGTTTGTGCATTAAAGGCGCACTGTGCCCCTTTCTGATGGCGGGTCCACCACCATCAGAGAAGGGTGGCTTTAACTTTCTATTTCCATGGAATCGTACAGGTGCCATGACCTCCAAAAAGTTACATACTGTAGCTTTAACTTTTAGTCGCTCGTATTTATCCTTTTATTTCTCTCAAATTTCACAGCTTTTCATTTTATGTTTGTTTTGTAAGAGTTCTGTGTCTAAATGGACTTTTAAACGACTTAAAACGAGTTGTTGTTGTGTATTTTGCGGTGCGCGGAGGAGGACACCGTTCCCCGCCTCCTCCACATCCTCCGGAGCAGCGGGGCTCGTCTAAACCAATGCGGCTTTTGTGTCGCCTCTTTGGGCTCCGACAGCTGCAGCGCGCCGCTCAAACAACCGCACCGGCTCCTTTTGTCACAGATGACAGAGGAGATAACAAAGAGAGGGAGGAACAGAGGAGGAGAGGAGGAGATGACAAAGAGAGGGAGGAACAGAGGAGGAGATGACAAAGAGAGGGAGGAACAGAGGAGGAGAGGAGGAGATGACAAAGAGAGGGAGGAACAAAGGAGGAGAGGAGGAGATAACAAAGAGAGGGAGGAACAGAGGAGGAGAGGAGGAGATGACAACGAGAGGGAGGAACAGAGGAGGAGAGGAGGAGATGACAAAGAGAGGGAGGAACAGAGGAGTAGAGGAGGAGGGGAGGGAGGAGATAACAAAGAGAGGGAGGAACAGAGGAGAGGAGTAGAGGAGGAGGGGAGGGAGGCGATAACAAACAGAGGGAGGAATAGAGGAGGAGGGGGGTAACAAAGAGACGGAGGAACAGAGGAGAGGAGGAGAGGAGGAGATAAGAAAGATAGAGAGAAGAGCCACAACTCACAGAGAGAGAGAGGAAAAGAGGAGGAGAGGAGATAACAAAAAGATGGAGAAAAAGAGCCACAACTCACAGCGAAAGGGAGGAAAAGAGGGGGGAGCAGGGAGAAACAGAAGGGGAGAGAAGGAGGAGGGGAGCAGGAGGAGAGGATACAGGGAGAGGAAGAGAGGACAGGAGGAGATAGAGTGAAAGAGAGATGAAATGAGAAAGAAATGAGGGAGAGAGGAAAAGAGAAAGGGCAGGAGGAGAGGAGGAGGAGACATGGGAGGAGGGAGGAAGAGAGAGGGGAGGAGGAGGGGAGAGAGGGGGACATGAAAAGAGAGAGGATGTGGGGGGCAAGGGAGGGGAAAAAGAGAGGAAGAGAAAAGGTGAGGGAGGATAAGAGAGAGATGGAAATAGCGACAAAGTGAAAGCGGGGGATGGGTAAAGAGAAAAGGAAAGAGAGGGAGGGGGAAAAGGTGAGAGAGAAGGATGGCAGAGAGAGGAGGGGTGAAGGGAGGAGGGGGAGGAAGGAGAGACTCAAAGTTGACTTCCTTGAGATGAAAATGTCAAAACAACACTGCAAAAAAAACGTATTTTCTTGATTAGTTTGAAGTTGATTTATTCACTTAATGTATTTGGCCTGTTTCAATGGTTTAAATTTTGTGTCTAATTATGTTAATCTGAAGTAAAGTTCATTTAAAATCCCACTTTACATTGAGACGTTTGGTTGTCCTTTCCGCTGGAGCTGCTGCACATTTATGTTGTGTGGTATAGTAATAAATATTCACTTTTGTCTTCATGTCTATTGGACAAAAAGGTGGTACAATAACTGCTTTTCTTCAAAACTGCAAAACCACAATGTTTTGAAAAATCTTGAGCTTTAAAGCTTCTATATGACACAAAATGGACTCTGGAGCTTTAATCCATGTTCTAATGCTGTTCCCTTCTCAAAAACAGACCTGGAGTTGTGTTTTGTTTCATTCACACATGTTTGAGTAACACTTTATTATTAGTCTGTTACATCTCCAAAGCTCAAAATGCTCTGTTCCACCTTGTGATGTCATGAAGTGGTAGTTTTCAAGTTCACAGCTCCTTTTACCTTTAGTTCAGTAGAGACTGGAAATTCCAGGGCTGAAGTCATCCAGATGTTTCTAGTGAAGGTGTGTGGAGTTTAAAAACCCAGTGGAGCACTTCCTGTATAACCACATGACATCACAAGGTGGATCAGAGCATTTTGAGCTTTGGAGATGTTACAGACTAATAATAAAGTGTTACTCAAACATGTGTGAATGAAACAAAACACAACTCCAGGTCTGTTTGTGATGAGGACATAGTGCATTATGGACCTTTACTGTTTCTGGACCATCATGAACATGTCCCACTGCACCTGCATGTTTCAGTTTCCTGTTTATAGGCGACATTTTGAGGACTTTTAACTGTTCAAAAGACATTTAGATCAATATTATAGTTTACAATTTAAAACATGTAAAATCATCATGTTTGTTATAGTTTCCAAAGGCAGTACTCAGTTACATTTACTAGAGTAACTTTTTAGTACTTTTCTAGCAACATATTTTTACTCATGCTTCAGTAATATTTTTAGTGAAGTAACAGTACTCCTGCTCGAGTAATTTCTTGGAACACACTACTGTACTTTTACTTGAGTAATATTATATAGTGTTCATAAAGTCTCTTTACAATTTATTTATCTTATAAATACATTTTATATGTCTTATCAATTTTGAGTTTTTCCTTGCTGAGAAAGAAGGTGTAAGGACAGGGGGCGCTCTGGGACACTTCTCCATTTGCTTGTTTCCTGTTGATTAATTTTTATGTATCTTTCTGTTTCATTGTTGATTTTCTAACTTTCTGTTGCTGGACACAGTATTTTGAAGTATCGTTACTCTTAAGTAATTTCTTGGACCACTACTTTGTACTTCTACTTGAGTAATGTTATTTTGAAGTAGCGTTACTCTTACACGAATACACTTTTGGCAACTCCACCTGTTTAACACTAAAAACCCCAAACCCATAATGTCTGATCATAATAAACAAACGGAGCCAGAGAGATGAACGGCTGCTTTCTCTTTAATCACAGAAACATTTGACACGTCTCGTCCAATCAGATTCGAGCCTGCGTCTTTGGATCAACCAATGTCCTCGAGTCTTTCTCAACTACACAGACCCTGGAGAAGAAGAAGAAGAAAGCTAACCGCCAAATCTCACGAGAGCGCTCCCACGTCTCCTCCAAACACAAGACTCCCGAATCTCGGTCACAGATACAGAGCCTGTAAATCCCATGTGTTTGCAGCTTGAATGTGACTGTGTTTGTGGATCCCAGGAGCCGTTTGTGGATCCCAGGAGCCGGTGGAGCAGAGCGGTACACGGACACAGCTATAAGGATAAACAGATGGAATGCACAACGTTTAAGCTAAAAATATTTCAACTACGCCAGGAGTACCCAGTCTGCACTAAAAGCATCGAAGAGAAGGCACTGCAAAAACAATGTCTACGTCTGCGGAAAAATGACTTGAGAATTAAAATTTTTGATTTAAAATTTTGATAATTTGTTCTGATTCATTCATGTTTTGCGGCATTTGTAGCTAAGATTGTAAAAGGGTTAAAACTGTTGGTGGAGGGGCTGCCATCAACTACTTGTCGTGGAGATGTTATTACTTTGTCTAGAATGTTCCATAGTCTGGCATTATTAAACGTATCTATCTCCACGGGCACAAAATTTGAATAATTTGTTTTGGGCAGAGTGGTCATCCTGTAATTAAAAATGTGGTAGTAGAAATCCCATTTTATAATCTGAGAAAAAAGGTTCACTGCGTAGCTTTTCTGGTGGAGCATAGATCTGCTTGTATCCATGGTAATGTTATTGCTTTGTCTGAATGTTCCACAATCTGGCATTAAACTTCTGTATCTCCATGGAGACAAGTTAAACGTAGTCTTGACCAATAACATTTTCTGTAATAAAAATAAGTTTAAGATAGGCACGTTTAATGCCATACTCTGGAACATACTTGACAAAACTAGCCCAAACAAAGCAATAATATCTGCATCAGACAATCCAGGAGTGTATGCTGACAAGTTACGCAGTGCACTTTAACTTTGATCAATTATACTAACCAGTCCCTACTGTTGTTGTGTCTTTTGGCAAGACACTTCAACCGCTTCACTTCATTTCAGCACCATAGACTGTATAAAGAAGAGGACTAAGTGAATGTGACGTCACCCACAGTGTTCCAGTCAAATGAAGCTCAGTTATAGGGGCCAATTTGGAGCAGGGTTCCATATTTGAAATTCCGAAGTATCATAGCAACCAAAGAGCCAATATGGAGCGAGGCTGTTGAAGGTAACGCCCCTTCCCGCCCACACCGCTGGTTTAGCAGAGAGCAGATGTTTGCCCGGTTGCTAACGCTAGTGGGAGTGACCTCGGGGAAAGAAGGCGCCGGATTTGTCTGTTATTAATGTTCATATCTTGATTTACAAACACAATAGTGAAATAAAAGCCTCAGGATCATGTAGAGTGAGTTAATACGAACATTTTAAGACCAAAATGATGAGTCTGACAGCAGCAGTTACAGAGAGAGGGGCCACAGTTTCTCAATACTAAGTGAACTGGAGCCAGAGTCGATGGAGCTGGAAGTGCACCCATGATCATTTCCTATTTGTAACGCGGCGGCTAACAGGTTAGCTACGTCCATTTACATACACAGTCTATGGTCGGCACTGGTTGTCTGCCATGTTGTAGTCGTCCTGCCCTTTCTCTAGAAAAAACTTTTTTTTTCTTCTTGAAATTTGGTGTCACCATATTTTAACTTGTAATGAAATCTTTGGGATATTAAACAATATGAAATAAATCAAAATTTGGCGTTTGCTTTATAAAAATCATGATGACAGTTTTGACATTTCCAAACACCAAAAAATAGATAAAATTTTTTTTACAAAAGATCTAAAAAAATTGACACATTTCAAGCCATTTTAACCAACATTATAGACGTTTGTTTCTGCAGTGAAGGACAAAGGGATGAAAATATTAAAATCAAAGTTCTCAGGCAAATTCAAAACAAAATTCCCTTAAAATAAATGAGCGATTTCTGCACCTGCCAGTGTAGAGGAAAGATCAGGATAAGTGCGTAAGTCTGGCAGGTGCAGCGAGGTATCGGAGCCGCAGCCAGGGGGCGCTACACAGAGCCACAGGGCCGCCATGGTCAGAGGTTAGAGGTCATGTGACAGGGCCATGTTCGGAGGTCAAAGGTCATGTGACAGGAGCAGAGCGTTATCATTGGATAAAACAGTTTGATTGGCACAAATGTGGTTATGGCAAATATGAGTGCAGTTCTCCAGCTGTGATGCATGGACTAAACCAGGACTAAACCAGGACTAAACCAGGACCAAACCAGGACTAAACCAGGACTAAACCAGGACTAAACCAGGACTAAACCAGGACCAAACTAGAACTAAACCAGGACTAAACCAGGACTAAACCAGGACTAAACCAGGACTAAACCAGGACTAAACCAGGACTAAACCAGGACTAAACCAGGACCAAACTAGAACTAAACCAGGACTAAACCAGGACTAAACCAGGACTAAACCAGGACCAAACCAGAACTAAACCAGGACTAAACCAGGACTAAACCAGGACCAAACCAGGACTAAACCAGGACTTAACCAGGACTAAACCAGGACTAAACCAGGACCAAACCAGGACTAAACCAGGACTTAACCAGGACTAAACCAGGACTAAACAGGCCCAAACCAGGACTAAACCAGGACTAAACCAGGACCAAACCAGGACCAAACCAGGACTAAACCAGAACTAAACCAGGACTAAACCAGGACTAAACCAGGACTAAACCAGAACTAAACCAGGGACCAAACAAGGACTAAACCAGGACTAAACCAGAACTAAACCAGGACTAAACCAGAACTAAACCAGGGTTGTACCAAGTGCTAAAAATACATTAATCAGTGCGTTAAGTTTTAAGTACTTTCATTTTGGGAGGTCTCCCGCTCCCCAGACGCTTCCCCTGTTCATTCCATCAGGTTTTGTCACGGAAGTTTGACAAATAAAAAAGCAATGAGGTAAAAATATAGAGGGTTTTTTTGTATTGGCAAAAAAATCCATATTCCATATTGTAAGGTGTAAGCGCTTTGTGGAAACATTAGCATACTGCGCACATGCTCCTCTGTTAGCAACATGTAGCCCTGTTAGCCTGTTAGCATTAGCACCTGGCTGCAAAAAAAAAATCATGATATAAATTTAGGAGAAGAGAGAATAGCGCCTCCTCCAGGAAAAACAGGGGAGAGTTTCAAAGGAGAATATTAGTGAAGGAAGTTTATCAAAAATACTGTTATTCCAAAGAAGCAAATACACAACAGTCGATAAAGTTCTACACATCAAACTAATGGCACGTTCATATACAGGATCAAATACAAAATTTAAACAGCTGAAAACTTAAAGAAATACTCTTGTCGAAAGTGCTAGAATTCAGATTAGCTCACTGAAACCCAGGGAGGACAAACTGGAAACATGCAAACAGCTTCGAGAGAGTCTGACTCCACCCCCAGCCACACGTCCCCCACCATGTCCACGGTTTGTTTTACTGTTTATAAGCTATTGGATGAAGCTTTTTTATCTTTTTTGTTGCCATAGACTGAATAAAAAAGTGGACAAAGTCAGTGTGACGTTACCTACAGCGTTCAGCTCCAGTCAAATGGAGCTCATTGAGGCGAGGGCAATTGTAGGGGCCAATTTGGAGCCGAGTTCCATATTTGGAGTTCACTTGGAAGCATTTGTATATGGGGGCAAAAATTTGACTATGGGAGGCACCATCGTCTTCTCTATTAATGGGACACACTGACATAGGATTATTATGTAGTTTGTCCGTGGATGTGTTGCTGTAGATTCGACTTGGGCTCGTGTTTTGGCATGACGCTGTTTGTTCACTTCAGGGACGTGTGGGTGGAGGTACGTCACGTGAGGGTCCTCTGGGTGGAGGTCTGCAGCCAGATCCCTCTCAACAGCTTTCATTTTTTATCATTTTTAATTATTTTTTTTTAGGACTTTTGAAGAATAAACAAAAAAATAATTGCTCGATTTGATTGCTACAAATTAGGCTTAAGCCTCAGAGATTACCTTTTTTAAAAGATCATCAAATTTTCAAATTTTGTCTTTTTTTTTCCTTTTAATATTTTGTGAGAAATTCCAAAAAGGTGCAGACAAGAAATTTAGGATCAACAAAACTATTGATCAAAATGGGCCATTACTGAAATAATGGCGTTCAAGGGGTCGACTAGTGACATATGTCTCATTATAGTGATTTGAACCTCACTTCTGTTTAGGTTTGAGTTTGATTGACACATTGGGATAGTAAATACCTGTGTTGTCACGATACTCCATTTCAATACTGTGGAATCGGGACGCATCGATCCTGCTTTTTCAGATCCGATACTGATTTCGATACTATGTTCTGATTCAGCAAATTTCTCAGTATCTGCGCAACCCTACTAAGGAACTGGCTCAGTACTCAGTTGGGATTTCGATACCTCAATGATAATAATAATGCCCTTTTAGGCAATATAATGTCATTTTCAAAACAAAATAATAACAATTAGCATGTTGTCTTATGCTAGTTTTGATAAAGCTAGTATAAGACCTATTTGAGTAATACTTTTGAGTATCGATACTTGTTCTAGAGTATCTAGTTTCGATACTAGTTTTGGTATCGATTAGTATCAGACTTTCGATACTTTTGACAACCCTAGTAAATACTAAAGATAATATATGGGGTAGGATTTGGTTATTATTAAAACGATAAAACAATAAAATATCGTAAATAAACCTCATTAAAAGAAGCCATTGTGCAAAAGTGTAGTTTCTTCTCCCCAGGTTTGGTAAGAAAAAAAAAATAAAATAAAAATGAGGTGATGTGTTGTGTTGTTTTTGAGGTCCTGTTTTTTTACAAACAGAAAATAATAATATCATAATATGACAATAAACAAAACAAAGTCTAAAGGCACCTCCGAGCGCCGTCTTTTCCCACACTTTTCCTTGACACTAAAGCAGCTGAGAGAGCGCACTGTAAAAAAACAACATCTACAGGAACTTAAACAACTACAATTCACAATCTGGATTTGAGCAATTTGGACTAGTTTAGGTTTATTCACTTATAAACCTGAGATACTCTACACATTTTTAGGTATTTCTGAGCGTATATTTTAGAACGTTTTTTTTGTTTTTGTAGAAGTTTTGTGAAATTACTTAACGCCACTGCAACACCTCATCAGGACCCATCTCCAGATCTTAGACTAGTCATGGTCCTGCCTCTTGCGCCCCCATCTGGCAGTACAACATCCTCACATTCAACAATCTGAAAACCACCAATTATTTTTGAACTTAACATATTTGAACAGATTTAAATTTAATTTTTTTTTCAACTTCCACATGTACTGAAATACTCCGAAAATTGTCTGTAGAAACTGGTGTTCCCAGAAGGGGGCGCAAGAGTCCCTTTTCCCTATTGATTGTAGTAATTTGGCAGGAAATATCTGAACAAATGTTGAACCTGGTCATATCTGTTTGTGATTAGACCCAAGAACTCACTGTATTAGAACAAAAATACTGTCCCCTATCTGTAGATAATATTATTGGCCTATAGAATGTTGTGACGTCGTCTTAAACTCACCAATGCTTCTGTAGGTTCTGTAGGTTCTATTGTTTCTTGCCAGTGGAGTAAAAGTGTTGATTTTAGACCTACTCTGTATTTCAATGGAAGTCAGTGGACAAATTAGCAGAATTTATTTGGAAAAAAATCTCAACATGTTGAAACCACTAAGTTCAAATTCTGAATTCAAGTTGTTTAAACTCATGTAGATGTTTTTTTTTTTTTTTTCTTACAGCACGAGGAAGAAACACTGTCCAACATGGAAGAATGACAAATTGAAATGTTCTAGTGGTCTACAGTTGGTATCCGTCGGCAACCGTAGCAAAAAGCAGCAACTATTTCATTAAATTTTATGTGCTAGGTTTAGTTTTTTTTTCACTTTTTTTTGTTTTGTTTTCATTTTATCGTGAATGTTGACGGTGGACACGTGTTAGTTGAGGTTTCGGTTAGCTTTGGGCTCAGGTATCGAAAAGGCTGCTGGTGACAAGTTCAAAAAAAGTCCATAAAAAGTCCAATAGGATACACTCGCTATCCTTTTTCCTATGACGCTAACTCTCCTAGCTCACATGCTAACTGATTATTAGCCGCTAACAGCCCTATATCGCTTTCCCATCCACAGTTTTGATTCTGCTAAGCTAACATAAGAAGGTACAAAGACTGGATATGACACAAAAAGCTAATAATACTTCATCCATCATTTGAAAAAAAAGCAAGGTACAAATGTAAACCTGCTATACATCAAAAATATCACCTATACCTAAAAAATACACTTTTTACTGAGATAAAAGCAAATATAGTCATTTTGAGATAGTTCGTACACTGCAATAACATTCTTTAGCACAACTATTGCTCGTTTGTTTCGAGTTTCACATCTGTCAGGGTTTAGCATGACCAGAGCGCTCTATATTTGAACATTTTTAAGTTTTATGGAGTTTAATGAAGATTTACAGTATCGGAGCAGCGGCAAAAAACAGCTGCGATAAAAAGATTCTTGCCAAGTTTGAGAGGAGCTAATGTGTCTCTAGATCAGACCCATTCATGGCCTGAGAGGGAAAAAAAACAAACAAAACTCATTAAACGAAAATACTGATAGCTTTCGGTGATGTCATTTTGCATTGCGATGGATGGCACGGTTACCATGGTGACACACATTAGGAAACATTACCTCATACGATTTTAGACGGTCAAATAACTCAAGAAAAAGTTAGCCTAAACCAATGGAGATTTTTCTGAATTTTAAAAACATGAAACCCAGTTAATTTTGACAGTTTACAGCGGTTCACACCTGTAACTAATGCATTATGAACATTCAAATTATTCACAGTGATGAGTTTATAAGTGCTTTTCAAGTTTCAGAGGCCAGAGCGGAGTTTGGTCTTCAGTGCTACAAGCAAGCTAATTGAACTAAGATAAAGTTCCTGGTTTGTGGATGATACATTGGAATTAAACAAAGAGGAGCTGTGGTTATGCAGTTTGAAAGTTTGTTTATAGACGCAGTGAGACAAAGTTTGAGATATAGACAGTTTTTAGGGTTTTTAATCTAATATTCGTCCTTGTTTCACTGTTTCACGTTTTTGGATCCAGAATACACACCACTTCTTCTATACTTTCTGAAGATGTGAGTCTGGTCACCGGTGAATCTCCCCGAGTTTAGATGGGTGTGATTGACAGATGGATTAGCCAATCAAGGACAAGCATGTTGATCCGTATCAAAACAAATATGTCTGCTTACAAGGAAATGATAGGTGACTAATGAGCTCCTTATGTTTCACATGCATCACTGATATAAACTAATCTGATTGGACGATCGATGTGTGGTGACCAGACTGATGTCCCTCTGTGTAAAAATACAGACAAACAGCAGTCTGGACTGGCCAGGCGTTTTGAGCTACGACCCAAGGTCAGTAATCTTTCATTTCTGACAAAATCGTGCAGTGTGTGGGCATCTGGTTTAACAGCGCTTCAGACAGAGCCGTGCCTCCAGTGTTGCCATGGAAACGTACCATCCAGTGAAGATTGCATGACAGCCTCTGAAAACTACCAATGAGAGCAGGTTTTACTAAAGAAAGTACTAAAAGGTGAAGTGCCTTAGCTAAAAAAGTGCTTCTCTTAAGGAAAAGTAAAAAACCAGCATGAACATTTTAAATCGTTGGACCTGTGGACAAATGCCGCGGCTTACATTGTGACTTTAGGGGGCGCCAGATTCACTCTATGAGCAAAAAGTGGCAACAAAATCAGGGACATTTTTGGGTTTGTTTTGAAGAGCACTTCTTAAAGGCGGTGGCTGTGCTAGCGTTAGCCTTTAGCCACTGAGAGGATTAAAACGCAATCTGCACCTGTTCCCTAATCTTAGTTTTAGAGAACATAGGATGAGGCACGTTCTAGCATATTTTTACATTTGGAAAAGGAAAAAAAAATTTAACAAAATATCCACTTCAAACTATATTTTCTGGGCCACAACAAAACGATAATCTGCACTAAAATTATCTTTGATTTTTTTTGTTATATTATTACTTTAGAAGGTTCGCAGTACCACGCCTTTAGGCCTACTGATGCTGCTCTATGAGACTAAATAATGCGGGGTAAACAGGAGGTAATAAAGGGTTAATATGTCGTTATACTCATTATATTTGTAGGATAGACAAAGCCAAGCCTCTCTCTTTGCTCTTGTTCTGTGCGCGTGTTGTTAGGCTGAGCTGTCACTGGAAGGCCTGGTGGAAGCGCGGCAGAGTGGTGGAGCTGATCCCGGAGCTAAACACCGGGGGCAGTGTGAGTGCGCTGGGCTCCTGAGGTTGCGGTTGCACAGAGGTAACAGCGGCGTGAGGGTCTGCCGCGTGCAGAGACGAGGAAGAGGACGAGGAAGAGGAGGGGCCGGTGGTGTAGCCCATCACCAGCCCACCCGAGCTCATGGGGGCACTGTAGGGAGGCAGGTTGAGAGGCAGGAAGCCCAGCAGGTGGGAGAAGTCCATGTTAGCAGCACACAGAGACTCTGCAATGACCGCAGGGCTCTTGGACAGGAGGGGGTCGAGCTCCTCGCTCATCCCAGACGACGCCTCCTCCTTCGGGGGCTCCGCAGCAGCGTGAGGCTCCGGCAGGGGGCCCAGCCCGCTCTGCAGATCCATCAGGAAGCTCTCCATCTCCACCTTTAGCGGCTTGTCCAGCAGGTATGAGGTAGATCCCAGAGGGTACTTGGGCGCGGGGGGCTGGGGAGGTTGGGGCTGGTGGTGAGGGGGTCCCGGGGGGGAGTGGTGGTGGTGATGATGGTGATGATGGTGATGGTGGTGGTGGGAGTGTGGGTGCAGGGGCCCTGTCTCATGGCAGCCCATGCCCATGGACATGAGGGGGGGGTGGGCCACAGCAGGCCCGGACATGGCCTGGAGGTGGGGGTTATACATGCCCATAGAGAAGGGTGCGGTGCTGGGGAAGGGCTTCCCCATCAGAGGGTCTTTGTTCGGGCCCATGGCGCACATCATGGGGCTGAGCTCCTCCTTCACGGCACAAGGGGGCGACGCTGAGGCCAGCAGGCCTAGCATGTCCGGCGGTTCACTCTTGATCTTTAGCAGCTCCTGAGAGTGGCTCTTCTTCACGTGTCGGGTCAGGTGGTCTTTGCGGCCGAACCGCTGGGCGCAATACTGACACAGAAAGTCCTTGCGGCCTGTGTGCACCACCATGTGGCGGCGCACGTCCTTGCGCGTGTAAAAGCGGCGGTCGCAGTGGTCACATGGGTGCTTCTTCTCCTTGGTTCCTCCGGAGGACTTCCCCGAGTGGCTCTTGAGATGCTCCAACAGCACGGGCGTGCTTTCGTAGCTCTGGAGACACACTTTACACGTCAGATCTCCAGAGGTGGCCGAGTGCATGGCCACGTGCCGCTTGTAGCCCAGCTTGGTGTTGTAGTGCTTTCCACACTCCTCACACTTAAAGGCCTCTTTGTTTGGATCATGGGTCTGCAGGTGGTTCTTCAGGTGGTCTTTACGGTGGAACATCTTCTCACAGAACGTGCACTGATGGGACTTCTGTGGGGAGTGTGTGGCCATATGCCTGAGTGGACAACATTTAATATAGTTAGTAAGTTTCCATGGTTACAATAAGATAGTTTATAATAAATTAATATAAAATGGACTGTGGTGACACAGACCTGAAGAGCTTGTACTTGGAGCTGAAGGCCTTGGGGCAGAGGGGCTGTGAGCAATGGAACGGTTTATCACCGCTGTGGCTCAGAGCGTGAAGCCGAAGTTTGTCCTGAGAAGAAAACAAAGCCCCGCACACCAAGCACTCGCTCGCTCTCCCCACCTCTCCTCCTCCGTCCCTCTTCTCTCTCTCCCTCTCTCTCTCCTTCTCTCTCTCCCTCTCTCTCTCTATCCCCCTCTCTCTCTCCCTCTCTATCCCCCTCTCTCGCTCTCGTTCGGTCCGTGTTTGAGCTGGGCCGGTCCCGTACAGCCTGCTTCGTCCCTCTTCCTCCGTTTTCAGTGCGGTGAAACGTTTTGGTGCATCGGCGGCAGCAGCTGCCATGGCAGCCTCAGAGCGCCGCAGCCATCAGCACGAGTGAGTCTCGCCGCGCCGTCCAGGCCTGTCACTGGGAGGCGCTGTGGCTCAGAGCTCCGCCCCCCCGTCCACCATCCACTATCTGAAGATGAGACATTACAACGCGTTAGTCATTTCACTAAAACATTGTTACATTTAAGATTTCACATTTAAGAAACACTTTTTTCCCTGTTTGGCCATTTTTTTAGGTTTAAATTTTTATTTCTTGGTTGGAAAGGGCCATAGCTTTTATCCTATGTACCAAAACATGTACAGAGACATTTTTTTTGACAAATAAAAATATATGAAAACACCTTTTACTTTGGAGGTGCAGTCTGCTTCTACAATTGCCCTGTGAGTTCAAGTCAGTGTTTCCAAACCAGAGATACGGGAATCCCAGTGGGTACATGAACAGTTAGGAGATAATAATTGGATAAAAAAATATATATTTTATAGTAAATTTGACTTTGACTTTATTTTAAGAGCAAATAAGAATAAAAAGTATAAAATAAATGTGATATAAGTAATTCACAAATGTACACATAGATTTATCTTCACAGAACCAGAGTAAAGAAGTAAATTATAAGTTTGTCCTAAGTGTTGGAAACATATTCTCTCCGACTACCAAACACACAAATCAAACAGTCAAGGGCTGAAGTGCATTGCCCATGGACACAAAAACAACTTTATATTTACTTGCCACGTGAAATCGAAATAATCACAAACAATGGTATTAGAAAATGGCATAAGAGAGACTCAAACTTCCATTCTTCCGGTTAGTGGGTGGACATTTGTACCAACTGAGTAACAGCACGTATCTATTAACAAGGTAACGTCTTGAAAGATTATGACTTGAAAGTCTTTGTTCATGCTTTGTTAAGGCTAATTAAGGTGTAGTTATTCTAAAGTCCTAAAAGAAAGAATAGTTGTTATACCTCTCTCCTAAAGTTCAGTCCCTTTCTCTCTTCTACCTCTTCTCTCTCTCTTTTCTCTCCGCTGATCCTCACCCGGTCCCAACTGCCACAGAGGGCGGGGAGTGGGAAATACTGTTCTTCATCTTCACAGTCCTGAAAAGAAAAATCACATATTAATTATTATCTTTTATAAATAAACTGGTAAATATGGGTTCATTTTTAGGGGAACGTGACAGGGGTGTTCTTTGACCCCTTCACTCTTTAATAAAACTCTTGATCCTTTGCTCAGGAATGAACTGGAGCTGATGGTATAAACACAGAGGGACAGATGTACATTCTTTCATTACAGATCAACAGCCTTGACCTCTCCTAAATGTTTCATTGAAAATCCAAAGCAAAAGAAAAAAAGGAAAAACAGCTAAAGGTATGGACATAAACTTAAAGTGCATATGGCAGCATACTTATGTGCATAATATTACTACAACTACTGCTACTACCGCTGCAACTACAACTACTACTATTACTACTACTACCACTACTATTACCACTATTACCACAAAAACTTCACCACTACTACTACTAATTTCTCTAAAACATAGTGAGATTATGTCATAAAATCTTGCCTAGTTGTTTCCAGTTTTGTACTGTTGGTGAAGTTTATAATTTCACTTCCTGAATGGACAGGAGCAGCAGATGTGGCATAGGTGGAGGTAATCCCATAGCTGTTATGTAGCAACCATAATGTTTACAAGAGCCAAAACCTGTCTAAATGACATAAGTTATGATTAGTCTAATAAAATAAAATATAACACCTTCATTTTGTTAACTCAATGTTTAAAGTGTGACTCTGTGGTGATGACTGTTTAAGAACTCAGAGCTACTTCCTGTATTTTTGTAAACTTCTTCTAAATTTTTCCCCACAAACTGCCACTTATAAATGCAAAATTATATAAATATTTAACACAGGTTCTACCCCACCAAACCAAGTCAGAATTAGGAAAACATTTTAACTTCAAATTCAGTTTAAATCATGACCAGGATAATCCTGATATGATTGGAGCCATTACCTGCCATCTTGGATCAACTCTCCCTCACAATGCAGTGGACAGTTTTATTTTTTAGCTCATCTTCTTGGATCACAAGTTAAGTTTGTTCCTAAGCGACCGTCTCGACTCTCTCTGTCATGTCTGCATTCCCTTATTTACCCTCCGTGACCCCGCGACCCCTGCTGGCTAACGCAGGCTTAGTCCAAAGTTAGCGATCACATTGTAGCTTTTCAGGCTCCTGTCATGTGTAGGGGAGCTCAATTTAGCATGACCAAAAACAAAACAGTAAAACAGCCAAACAGCCAAACATACTCAGGTTTATCAGGTTCATCAAAACACAAGGTTACTCAAATTTTAATTTAATTGTTAGGGCTGAACGATTTGCGATGTTTTAATAATGGGATTCTGTTCAAAGTACACAATTTAAACACCTCCAGAAGAATTTACTGACAAACTAACCAAGAATCACATCAGAACATGTTTGTACAGATCTGAACTACAGGGAGGGCATCTGACACAAAGGAGAGCATCTGAGACACAGGGAGGGCATCTGGCACACAGGGACACTTCAGAACATGTTTGTACAGATCTAAACTACAGGGCTGGCAGTTTTTATGCAGAATAAGACAAAAGTTTTTGTCATTTTTGGAGTAAATTATGATACTAGCATATCCCCACTAGGGATGGGACGATATACGATAATATCGTTAATCGTGATAAAAAAAGGTCCGCAATTAATCGTTCGTGGCATTTTTTAATAATCACGATCATCACGCACGATTATAATCGCCTTTACGGCACCACACTGCCTCATGTTTCCAGTTCCAATACAATGTTTAGATGTTAGTTCTGGTGTTTGCCCACTCTGACATAGCAATGACACTTGTAGCTTCTGTGATTATCTCTGTCTGAACTACCGTAAATTTTGGACTATAGAGCGCACCTCAATATAAGCCGCACCAGCTAAATTTGAAAAGAAAATCAATTTTGTACATATATAAGCCGCTCCTGAATATAAGCCACAGGTTTTCATATTGTAACATGAGATATTTACACAGAAAGATGGTACACGCTTTTTTTTAAACTGTGCCTGAAAATTGGCACCAACACGACAACAACACGGGATGAACACATCTGCAGGTTTAGAAAATAAAGCTGCACCAACACGGAAAATCTGCTTTTATTTCCTCTGAAAACTTTTGTCGTCTTTTTACATTGACCAAGTTGGATTCATTGATGCCGAGCTCACGTGCAGTGGCTCTATTTCAGGGGTCGGCAACCCCCATGCGCCTCTTTCAGCCTTATACTGCGGCTCTGCGTGGCTTGGGAAAATAAATTGTAAGTATTTAATTGAAGTGTATTTTATTTGTGTTAGCTCGTTTTTGTTGTAGTTTAAATTGGAAGATTATTATGATCTTAAAATAAAATTATATTTTCTTATTTTTCGTTGCTCAAAATAAGCGTCACACTCGCGGAACAATGCTAAAAACAAACACCGCTCACGTCTCACAGACACAGCTCACAGTGCTGCGTAAAGAGCCCTGATTTTCAGACATGACACACTAATAAGCTCGTCCGTAGATGTATCATGAAAATCCTGCTGGAAATCGCCACAGAAATCTATTTGATGTAGTAGCAAGTTTATTATCTGCTCTTGTCTCCGCGATGACGTTTCACGTATAACACACGACGCACAAAAGTAGAGCCACAAGTGAGTGAAAATGAGCCAAAACAAAAGTCTTTGGAGAGATTTTAACAAAGGGGAAAAGGACAACTGAGGAGCCAGAAGAGGAGACTACGACCTCCAAGAAAAAGAAAGATCAATTTAACAGACAATGCCTACTTAAAATCTGGGTTTGTCGCTACAGGTGAGTCTCACGTGCAGAGTCCGCTCTGTGTAATATGCGGGAAAAGCAAATGAGGCAATGAAACCTTCAAAACTGCTTTGGCACATGGAGAATAAACACCTGGGATTAACCGATATGCCTTTGGATTTTTTTTTTTTTGAAAGAAACTGCGGAGCAGAGTAGACATAATCACATAATCAGTGCAGAGCTCACACTGATGCAGCGGTTTGGTGAGTTGTATTTTTTTAATGCACTTAAGTTGTTTTTGCCATATTTATCTGCCATGTGTAGAAGGCTTGTCCGTGAAAATAAAACCTACATTATTCCGTTACATTATTATTATTATACACAGTGTTATCTTCATTTTAGATGTCAAAAAGTATTTGCGGCTCCCACTGTTTTATTTTACGTGGAAAGTGGGTCCAAATGGCTCTTTGCTTGTTAAAGGTCGACCCCTGCTCTATTTCCTTCTTTATCTTAAAAACTGCATCATATCCATTTCATGATGCGCAAAATGATCGTTCAAAATCAAAACTAGTGAATTCTTCAGAGCAGAATCTTTCCCCACGTCTGTCTCACTTTTACGTTTACAGCTAGAGAGCGCCCCCCAGGGGCCGTTATCCAGTAAAATTCTATAAATAAGCTGCACTGCTGTATAGGCCGCAGAATTCAAAGCGTGGGGAAAAAGTCACGGCTTAAAAAATTTTACGGTATATTCTGCCAGATATCAACAATAAACAAAGTCTGATCCTTAACGCTCCACAGGAACGTGCCAGTGCGCGCCTCACCCGTTTGCACAGATGAGATGCTAATGTGTGCACATCTTAGATTTTTACCTACAATAATGCAAACTGCAGAATAAAACAACACCTTTTAGACAAATTAAGTCTAATTCATACAGCTGAACACAAATGTGCCAGAGCGCATGGTCCGAATGCTCACTATGTGCACAGAAGCAAAGCTAACGATTACACACGGTATATTTTACGTACAATTAAGTCAATAGCAGAATAAACCACGCTTACCGATCGAGAACAGCATCCAATCCATCAAAAAATAAGGTCCTTTACTCCTGAGTCCACTGTGGGATCTTTACTCTTTGCCATGAACCGCTCCAGGTCAGAGATGCCTCTAGTTTAACTTGTACAAACATCCACAGTGTCCTCGATCATGTACTCCCTTTGTTTTGTCCGTTCCGTTGTTTAAAACGCAAAACAACAGTGTGTAAAATGCGCCATTATGCACAGATTTCTGCATCCACTCGGCTTTGGCTGTTTCCCAATTCGCCAAAGCGCCTTAAATGCATCGTTCTAAGTGTTCATCAACGGGCACTTGAGTCACTACCGGCGCGACAAGGACTGGTCCATTTCGACAACATGGCATTGAGGAGTACGCATTTTCTTCCGGGTACATCTGTTTATGGAAAACCATGGCATGTGATACATCATCCTGTCCTGCTGCTCATTGGCTGTAAGGGGAAAACGTCACTAAATGTGTGTGATGTAATTGGTTGATTCTACAAGGGGAAGAGTGGGGCGTAAACTTTCAGTCATCTGTAGCACTGATTCACTGTCTGCGGCCTCAGTAACCCACAACCCCCACCTTATTGGCCAACACTGCTGTCAATCACAAGCTGACACGTGTGTTTAGCACTGAGGAAGAAAGATGGTGCTGTCAGAAGTTTATTATGCCTGAAATCGACAAAAGAAAGGCAAAGAAGTGACAGAGCAGATTTCATATTTGGAGTACTTTCCTGCAGCAGATTGGACATGGAGGCTCTAACTTCCTTTGTGGACATAATTTCTTGACTGGATTATATTCTCTGGACCTTTACGGAACAAATGAGACCAACTTTGTGTGAATATGTTGATGTTTGACAGAACCAGAGCGCTCAATGTGAAGTCCAGATTCACACTTTGTGACTTCTCTGTAAAAACGTCTTTCCTGTCAGCACTGTGGTGATTGCAGGTGAAAATGGTTTGCATATCCAGAAAGACGAGCGCCGCAGCTTTCATTTGATGTGTAGATTGTTTGTGCGGGTGACGCAGAAGTGTATGTACATTGCTGTAAAGTTGTAAAGTAGGCCCGGGCCGTCGGAACGTTAACAGGTTAATAATTATCACGATAATATTGTTAATCGCGATTATTTTGGCCACGATAATCGTGAGTCTAAAATTTAATATTGTCCCATCCCTAATCCCCACTAGTTATAATTTGTCTATTGATGTTTTTATAATGTTGTTCTTTTACTGTAGCACTTTGAGATTTGTCTTCAAAAGTAAAGAGCATTATAAATAAAATGTATTATTATTGTTGTTGTTGTTATTATTACTTTAAAAATTGTAGCCGTGCCTTGATTTGCTCATTTTGTCCATTCAAATTTCAATTTTGATTAGATTCGGGTTAATCTTGCAGCACTACTAATGCTGATGAACAGATCACAGATGAATTTCTCAGCTTGGGTATTTCTAATGCAGCAGAGATTTGAGATTTCAGACTTGAGAAAGAAATAAAGACTAGTTTTGTGTTAAATGTAACTTACCACTTAAGTCAGTACCATCTATC